>NC_143033.1:28822500-29080000 GCF_057628025.1 Oncorhynchus mykiss | reverse complement strand
TGGGAGATATGATTGTGAGAGGGCAGCAGGTATGATGACATAGTGAGGAGATATGATTGTGAGAGGACAGCAGGTATGATGACATATTTGGGAGATATGATTGTGAGAGGGCAGCATAGTGAGATATGATTGTGAGAGGGCAGCATGGCGAGCCACAATAGGACCAGTTGGACCAGGGGGGAACAAGAAGGTGTATGTGAGGGGGAGTGACCAGGCTGCTCCCAGCAGGGTCCCAGGGGTGGGACGGGCTGGGGATCGATCTGTAATGTAGCCTGTAAATGACCCAGGGCCTGCTTAAATCCATTAGGCCAGGGGATGACGGGGAGCACTGAGAAGAAGTGCACATCAAAATAACAGGACAGCCAGGCCAGAGCCATGCGCAGGACACACTTCAATGCCACTACAGTCAACAGGGCCAGCTAGGCCCAGGTCCCACTACCGCCAACAGGGCCAGCTAGGCCCAGGTACCACTACAGTCAGCAGGGCCAGCTAGGCCCGGGTCCCACTACCGTCAACAGGGCCAGCTAGGCCCAGGTCCCACTACAGTCAGCAGGGCCAGCTAGGCCCAGGTCCCACTACCGTCAACAGGGCCAGCTAGGCCCAGGTCCCACTACCGTCAACAGGGCCAGCTAGGCCCAGGTCCCACTACCGTCAGCAGGGCCAGCTAGG
Source organism: Oncorhynchus mykiss (assembly GCF_057628025.1). Taxonomy (NCBI): domain Eukaryota; kingdom Metazoa; phylum Chordata; class Actinopteri; order Salmoniformes; family Salmonidae; genus Oncorhynchus; species Oncorhynchus mykiss. The sequence continues at coordinate 29,079,331 of NC_143033.1, read as the reverse complement.
CCCAGGTCCCACTACCGTCAACAGGGTCAGCTAGGCCCAGGTCCCACTATCGTCAGCAGGGCCAGCTAGGCCCAGGTCCCACTAACGTCAGCAGGGCTCGCTAGGCCCAGGTCCCACTACCGTCAACAGGGCCAGCTAGGCCCAGGTCCCACTACCGTCAGCAGGGCCAGCTAGGCCCAGGTCCCACTACCGTCAACAGGGCCAGCTAGGCCCAGGTCCCACTACAGTCAGCAGGGCCAGCTAGGCCCGGGTCCCACTACAGTCAACAGGGTCAGCTAGGCCCAGGTCCCACTATCGTCAGCAGGGCCAGCTAGGCCCAGGTCCCACTAACGTCAGCAGGGCTAGCTAGGCCCAGGTCCCACTACCGTCAACAGGGCCAGCTAGGCCCAGGTCCCACTACCGTCAGCAGGGCCAGCTAGGCCTAGGTCCCACTACCGTCAACAGGGCCAGCTAGGCCAAGGTCCCACTACAGTCAACAGGTTCAGCTACAGGACCAGCTAATATCCCGGTATCATAATTACAGGTATTTGTGTATGACAACAACCTAGATGATGTCCACTGTCAGCTGTAAGGTTGTGCTGCAGTGAGGTATGATGGTACAATGCAGTAGAGGGGGTGAGAGAGGAGGAGAGGGGGTAATGTGTGAGCCAGGTGGGCTAGGTGGAGGCGCTGGGCATCTTCCCTGGGCCACCATGTGGCCGTAGCCATCTGTTGCCGCTGCCTCTATTCATCAGACACACTCATTAGCTTTCTGTGGAGAAAGAGAGACCGGCTCAATCTGCATGCAAAGATCTCTCTGTATCTCTCTTTATTCTCAACCCCACTCCCCTCTCTCTCTATCTAGCTCCCATCTCTTCCCTCCTCTATCCATGCTCCCTCTCCATCGTCTCACTCATCTAACTAAGTGATTAGCGTATCACAGGCTCTCATGTGTCCGATGGAGTTGGCGACAAGGGATGGGAGGGCATGAGATGTGTGGTGGTGGTGGTGGTGGGGGGGGGGGGAAATAGGTCAGACTGCCCCACCCCCTCCCCCTCTAACCCCCCGCTGTCCTGGCCGGACAGTAAAGTGGGCCAGGCGACACACACACACTCATTATCCTTCTTCATTCTTCTTTCTCCTCTCTATCCCTCCTTCCCCTACAGCATCTGTTCCTTCCTGACTTTTCCTAACCTACTCTCCTGTGTGGTTTCTCACCTTCTCTCTCACCTGTTCTTCTACCTTCCCTCCTTTCCATGATCTCCCTCATCTAATCAGTTTTAATTCCCAATGCATCAAATGCCACCATCATATTGGAGAGCTACAGAGAGAGAGAGAGAGAGAGAGAGAGAGAGAGAGAGAGAGAGAGAGAGAGAGAGAGAGAGAGAGAGAGAGAGAGAGAGAGAGAGAGAGAGAGAGAGAGAGAGAGAGAGAGAGAGAGAGAGAGAGAGAGAGAGAGCGAGAGAGAGAGAGAGAGAGAGAGAGAGCGAGAGAGAGAATGTGTGTGTGTGTGTGTGTGTGTGTGTGTGTGTGTGTGTGTGTGTGTGTGTGTGTGTGTGTGTGTGTGTGTGTGTGTGTGTGTGTGTGTGAGAGAGAAAGAACAAGAGAAGGGGGAAAAGAGAGGGGAGAGGTAGGCTGGTTACCGGATTGCATTACTAATTTATACACAAACCTTATTAGAATATTAATGCTAAAAGCAATCAGGCAGCCCTATGTTAAATTAACTGATATGAAGAGAGGGGAGGAGAACGAGAGGGAAAGAGAAATAGGGAAAGAGAGAGAGAGGGGTGTTTTGTTTGGAAGTGGAATTATTTATGCCAAATGAAAGAATTAAGGACTACCTCTTTGGAAATATCTCCTAACACACACCTTACAGTAACTGTCTCCATCCACACACCATGACCATAAACCATATTCAACCATTTTATGAACTAAGTCAGTCTGAAATATATTCAGGGAAATTGATTTTGTCATCTGAAACAGTTTACATATTAAATACAGATAGAAAATGCAACCCATTTTCATAATGATAACTCAATTCTAACACAGGGTTGATCCTGACTGTCCTTCAGTTACAACCAGCTCAAACACACAGCTGCAAATAGACCAAGATACATCTTCTTTAGCTCCATCACACACACTAACACACACTACCACACACTAACACACACTAACACACACTACCACACACTACCACACACTAACACACACTACCACACCCACACTCTCCTGAGAAAGATGCCTGCCATTGTTTACAATGACCATCCAATTACTGGGCTGTGCTCAGATAGCCAGATAGACAGAGAGCTTACACACACAAAATCAATTTCAATCTCCCTGTCTTCATTAGGCCTATCTGAGCAGTCTTTAGACCTGGGTTCTCTCTCTCTCATTGTCTCCTCTCTTATCTGTCTATGGTAGAGAAAGAGAGAGGATGGATAGTGAGAAAGAGATGGAGAAAGTGAGCAGGTCATGGAATGGACAGAGCAAGCAGGTAAGAGGGTCTGAAATAGAGAGGTGAGCAGATAGCTGATTGGCTGAATGAGGGGACAGCTTATTAGCTGAACAGGAGCAGGGCTGTCATTCAATAGGACATCAGAGTTCACTGACCCACCTGAGCCTTTATATAATGCATGTTTCTCAGTATTCCCCCATCATTCAAAGTGTTTATGTGTTTATGTGTGCTAGCTATACATGCATGTTTGTGTGGCTGGAAGTATGTATGTGTGTATGTGTTTGCGTGTGTGTGTGAGTGGGAGAGATTGCGTTGCTCAGATTGTATAGCGCTATGGGCAGATTATAGATTGGTATGGCAGATGTGGTGTGTTTCAGAGCGATGCCACATTGCACAGAGAGAGATTACTAGATTGCTGTGCTGTTATTATGATTAGGTCATTGTCTCCTTTGTTGATTGGGTTGGTCCTGGGTCAAGGTTAAACAATGCTGTCCTGGAGTGCAATTATGTTCAATCCTGGTCCCGCATGTGGTCACAGAAGGGCGCAAATTTTTGTCCCAGCCCAGCACTTACACACCTGATTCAGATAATAAGGGGCTTGATGATTAGTTAATTAGGCGTGAATCATTTGTGTTAGTGCTGGGCTAGAAGAACAACTGCATAGTGTTTTTTCTGTGCTTTGTAGTGTATTTAACTGTATTGCACTGACCTCTGTATTGTGTATAATGCGTACTGTGCTGCTGTGTACAATATTGTATATTGTATACTGGGCTATTTAGTGTTTACTTAGTTTATTTGACTGCTGCACTGTGGTGTTTTTACCTGGTGTGTGGTGCATTTAAATTTAACTGTGGTGTGTGGTGTATTTAACTGTGGTGTGTGTTGTATTTAACTGTGGTGTGTGGTGTATTTAACTGTGGTGTGTGTTGTATTTAACTGTGGTGTGTGGTGTATTTAACTGTGGTGTGTGGTGTATTTAACTGTGTTGTGTGGTGTATTTAACTGTGGTGTGTGGTGTATTTAACTGTGGTGTGTGTTGTATTTAACTGTGGTGTGTGGTGTATTTAACTGTGGTGTGTGGTGTATTTAACTGTGGTGTGTGTTGTATTTAACTGTGGTGTGTGGTGTATTTAACTGTGGTGTGTGGTGTATTTAACTGTGGTGTGTGTTGTATTTAACTGTGGTGTGTGGTGTATTTAACTGTGGTGTGTGGTGTATTTAACTGTGGTGTGTGGTGTATTTAACTGTGGTGTGTGGTGTATTTAACTGTGGTGTGTGTTGTATTTAACTGTGGTGTGTGGTGTATTTAACTGTGGTGTGTGGTGTATTTAACTGTGGTGTGCGGTGTATTTAACTGTGGTGTGTGTTGTATTTAACTGTGGTGTGTGGTGTATTTAACTGTGCTTTTCAGTGTAGACTCTACACTGTAGAGGAATGTTGAATGCTCATTTCAGTGAGCAGCTCACCGTGTTCACCATCTGATATCCACACTAATGACACTAATTACACACGGTACAGTATAGCCACAGTACAGTACAGTACAGCCACACAACAGTACAGTATAGCCACAGTACAGCCACAGTACAGTACAGCCACAGTACAGCCATAGTACAGCCACAGTACAGTACAGTACAGTACAGTACAGCCACAGTACAGCCACATAACAGTACAGTACAGCCACATAACAGTACAGTACAGCCACATAACAGTACAGTACAGCCACAGTACAGCCACATTACAGCCACATTACAGCCACAGTACAGCCACATACCAGTACAGTACAGCCACAGTACAGACACATAACAGTACAGTACAGTACAGCACAGTACAGCCACATTACAGCCACAGTACAGCCACAGTACAGCCACATAACAGTACAGTACAGTACAGCACAGTACAGCCACATTACAGCCATAGTACAGCCACATAACAGTACAGTACAGCCACAGTACAGCCACAGTACAGTACAGTACAGCCACAGTACAGCCACATAACAGTACAGTACAGCCACAGTACAGTACAGCCACAGTACAGTACAGCCACATAACAGTACAGTACAGCTACAGTACAGCCACAGTACAGACACATAACAGTACAGTACAGTACAGTACAGCCACATTACAGCCACATAACAGTACAGTACAGCCACAGTACAGTACAGTACAGCCACAGGACAGTACAGTACAGCCACAGTGCAGTACAGCACAGCACAGTATAGCCACAGTACAGACACATAACAGTAGAGTACAGTACAGTACAGCACAGTACAGCCACATTACAGCCACAGTACAGCCACATAACAGTACAGTACAGCCACAGTACAGTACAGTACAGCCACAGTACAGTACAGCACAGCCACAGTACAGTACAGCACAGTACAGCCACATAACAGTACAGTACAGTACAGCCACAGTACAGTACAGCCACAGTACAGCCACATAACAGTACAGTACAGTCACAGTACAGTAGAGCACAGTACAGCCACATAACAGTACAGTACAGCCACAGTACAGTACAGCACAGTACAGCCACAGTACAGCACAGTACAGCCACAGTACAGCCACAGTACAGCCACATAACAGTACAGTACAGTACAGTACAGTACAGCCACAGTACCGTCACATAACAGTACAGTACAGTACAGTACAGCCACAGTACAGTAGAGCACAGTACAGCCACATAACAGTACAGTACAGCCACAGTACAGTACAGTACAACACAGTACAGCCACATAACAGTACAGTACAGCCACAGTACAGTACAGCACAGCCACATAACAGTACAGTACAGCCACAGTACAGTACAGCCACAGTACAGCCACATAACAGTACAGTACAACACAGTACAGCACAGCACAGTACAGTACAGCCACAGTACAGTACAGCACAGTACAGCCACAGTACAGTACAGTACAGCCACAGTACAACCACACAACAGTACAGTACAGCCACTGTACAGCCACATAACAGTACAGTACAGCCACAGCACAGTACAGCCACAGTACAGTACAGCCACAGTACAGCCACATAACAGTACAGTACAGCCTCAGTACAGTACAGCCACAGTAAAGCCACAGTATAGCAATAACAACATACACTCTCTACAACCAATATACAAACTATACATGGAATCACACTCAAATGTTGTGTAATATGCATTACACAATGGGTGGGTCTAATCCTGAATTCTGATTAGTTAAAACAACATTCCAGCCGCAGTCTATTTCACAAGTTACCACCGGCTAAATCTATGACGTTGAAATGCCTGTTTACTCTATTCCATCTGACTACGCAATCCACTGTCTCGTCAGCCCAGCCAGGCGATTTATTAACTTGATGTCAATTATAAAAAGCATCTAGACATTATCTCACACTTCTTTTAGACTAACATTTAGTTTTTTCAACAGCAGAGATTTGTATAAACCTTGCTGTCTGTCTCTCCGACATTTGCAACATTGTTTCAATATTCAAATTAGATTTCCAGCTGTCCCATAGTAATGAACGTTTCGGGAGTCGGGATGAGACAGACAGGCAGGCAGCTTTTCTCAGCCAGTCGAAATCATGAATCAGCATCATTTTTATGGATATATACAAAGAACTATCAAGAGAAAACAGGTCAAACTAACCGAAGTGCATCTAGTTTAGAGTCTTTCCAGCTTCAGTTTGAAGTTTTATTTTTCCTTTATTTAACTAGGCAAGTCAGTTAAGAACAAATTCTTATTTTCAATGACGGCCTAGGAACAGTGGGTTAACTGCCTGTTCAGGGGCAGAACGACAGATTTGTACCTTGTCAGCTTGGGGATTTAAACGTGCAACCTTTACGGTTACTAGTCCAACGCTCTAACCACTAGGCTACCCTGCCGCCCCACACAAGTGATTGTGTTAGCTGTGTTGTTGGCTAGCTCCACTGAACAACAGTGTCCTGACGGGTGAGCACATTTTCTACGCCAGGCGAAATCGTGCATTATTAGGTCATTGTTAAGGATGTATCCAAATAAACAGAAAACCGCTTAAACAAATGCAAATGCAGCTACTTTGTTGTTATTCTGGTTGCACTGTTTGACTTGACTGTAAATTATCCCGGCTTCGGTAGCAACCTAATCTTTGTGTCGGGACTACTGTATATCTTGTGGAAGAATTAAATAGTATGAATAAATTCATCAAAATAAAGTTTTTAATGAAAATATGTCAATCATTCTTTGAAGATGTTGGTAAAAGCGATAATGCAAAGCCGGTGTTTATGTGGGACTGTCTCGGGCCTAACAACACCCGTGCCAATATATCCTCCAAACACCGTCTTCATGGGCATTATCACTGAAATATATTACAATAATTAGAAATGGATACAGTAAAACCAGGCTGATAAGAAATACATAAAAGGTGAAAGATGATATAAATGCCAGGTAGTCTGTCCAAGCTCCTCGTAACTGACATAAGCATAATGCGTCTCAAACATACACCAAACATTCATTCGCACAGTCTATGTGTGTGTGTGTGTGTGTGTGTGTGTGTGTGTGTGTGTGTGTGTGTGTGTGTGCGTGCGTGTGTGTGTTATGCATGTATATAGAACGCCATCTGCCAGGTCCTGAGGCTGTTCTTGCCCCACTACCCTCCTTGCTTCTCTTTCTTTGCCTCTTTCTCTCCTCTCTGTTCTCTCCCTCTCCACCTTCCACTTTGTTATTGTAAAAGAGTTTCACGTCACAGCATTGGAGATGTTTATTGTTATCTGTTGCATTATCCATGATAACTAAGGATATTTAACACATGTACACTATTAATGCAATAACTTCCCCTAAACACACAAATATAGACAACTATATATACAGTACCAGTCAAAGGTTTGGACACACCTACTCATTCCAGGGTTTATCTTTATATGTACTATTTTCTACATTGTATAATAATAGTGAAGACATCAAAACTATGAAATAACACATATAGAATAATGTAGTATCCAAAAAAGTGTTCAAAATATATTTGAGATTCTTCAAAGTAGCTACCCTTTGCCTCGATAACAGCTTTGCACACTCTTGGCATTCTCTCAACCAGCTTCATGAGGTAGTCACCTGGAATGCATTTCAATTAACAGGTGTGCCTTGTTAAAATTTAATTTAAAAGTTAACTTCATAATGTGTTTGTGCCAATCCGTTGTGTTGTGACAAGGTAACGATGGTATACAGAAGACAGCACTATTTGGTAAAATACCAAGTCCATTTTATGGCAAGAACAGCTCAAATAAGCAAAGAAAAAATGACAGTCCATCACTACTTTAAGACATGAAGGTTAGTCAAGACGGAACATTTCAAGAACTTCTTCAAGTGCAGTTGCAAAAACCATCAAGCACTATGATAAAACTGTCTCTCATGAGGACCGCCACAGGAAAGGAAGACCCAGAGTTACCTCTGCTGCAGAGGATAAGTTCCTTAGAGTTAACTGCACCTCAGATTGCAGCCCAAATAAATGCTTCACCGAGTTCAAGGCAAAGAGTGGCTACTTTGAAGAATCTAAAATCTAAAATATATTTTTGATTTGTTTAACACTTTTTTGGTTACTACATGATTCCATATGTGTTATTTCATAGTTTTGATGTCTTCACTATTATTCTACAATGAAGAAAATAGTACAAATACAGAAAAACCCCTTGAGTAGGTGTGTCTAAACCTTTGACTGGTACTGTACATATCACAAAAACAACAATAAACACACTAACATGTGCACACACACACACACACACACACACACACACACACACACACACACACACGATTGAGGTTAATGAAGATGAATGTGGGACAGGGAGGGATCCAAGGAGAATGTAGAAATGTACATGATAGAGAGGAAAATACAGGAGACATACTGTAGAAGTTGAAAAAAGGTCAAAGGCTCGTTGGCATGTTAGGAAAAGACGCAATGGATCTAAATTAGGATAACAATACAGAAGGGAATAAATAGAAATGAACAAACAATGGAGTCAATCAGTTTAGACCGGGGGACAGATAAATGAAGATAGTTGGCTAGAGACAAGGTTTGGGAGGGAGTGGTTAAGGTGGAGAGAGAGGTCAAAAGGTCAAAAGTTAGGGGAATATGTAGGAAGAGAGCAATGGAGCTCGAGAGTGAAAGGGATGGAGGCAAGAGAAGAGAGAGAGAATAGGGAGAGGGGCCTCCCGAGTGGTCCAGGGGAGAGGGTTTGGCCAGCAGAGATGTTCTTGTCCCATCGCGCACTAGCGACTCCTGTGGCGGGCCGGGCGCAATACATGCTGACACAGTCGCCAGGTGTACGGTGTTTCTTCCGACACATTGGTGCGGCTGGCTTCCGGGTTAAGAGGGCATTGTGTAAAGAAGCAGTGCGGCTTGGCTGGGTTGTGTTTCAGAGGACGCAAGGCTCTCGACATTTGCCTCTCCCGAGTCGGTACGGGAGTTGCAGCGATGGGACAAGACTGTAACTACCAATTGGATAGCACAAAATTGGGGAGAAAAAAAAAGAAAAGGGAGAGAGAAAGATGAAGAGAGAGAAAGTCAAAGAGAGGGAGAAATGATGGAGAGAGTTGCAGGAGGAAGAATCAGTGATCCAGAACAGTGAGCAGACAGACAGCAGACAGGAGTTAGAGTTAGGTCAGGAGATACAAAGAGCAAAGCAGCAGCACATCATTATCATCATCTTCATCATCATGCCTCCAAAACATACAGAAGGACACGTGCACACACACACACACACACTCAAAAACAACAACCACAACTGCATCTTGCTTCACCCTTGCTTTTGTTTTGAATGCATTGTAAATAGCAGCCATATGGACACATTTATTCACAAACTCACACAAAACCCTTACAGATGGGACTAATAACACTACCCTTTACCCAGCCATTTACCCAGCCCCCCCCCCCCCCCCCCCCCAACCCCTCTCTGTCCCATGATGTCCTACCTGGGACGATGGAGACAGTGTCTCTCTCCCAGGACACCACGCTGACGTACTCCTGCACGGCGGTGGGAATGAGGCACTTGAACACGGCCACGTTGCCCCGCATGGAGCGTTGGTCTGCAACACGCACTGTATACGGCTCCCTGAACACTATTATACAGAGAGAGACAAAGTGTTAAGGAGGTGGTGTGAGAATCTAAAAGTCTTATTTTGGTTTAGGAAAAAGCGAATACTAGAGTTGTAGTGGAACACATAAGATGTATTCTGGCAGTCAATATTGTAATAATCATGAAATGGATTGCAAAATAATCTACTAATAATATTAAATGTGCAAACATATTGGGAACAATTCAGATTCGGTTTTTGGATATTGTTTGAACACATCAATAACACTAATCGTACATCTGTTTTCAACTCAATTTCTGAGAAGGATTAACATAAACATGATTGGCTAGCTACAATCAACACCAGAAACTATCTATTGTCGTGTATACAACTCAATATAAAAAATATGACAGAATAAGTGGATTCTGTTAAAGCCCCTGCGGTAGAGATAACAACCCAGCTTAATAAAACCATTGGGATGTGTAGTAGTGGTGGTGCACTGTTCATGCATGTTCATGCAATATTTTACACTCTCCTGAATGGGCATTAACTAATTAGTGAAATCAGGAGAAGCTAGGACATATTTGAAGGTTGCTAAGAAACTGCTTTGGAAGCCCCCTCCCTGGTAACAGCAGTATAGTGTAGCGAACAGGCAGCGTTGCATTAACGTTGGGATCCTACTGCAGTATAACAACACATCAATACACATTACTACATCCACTTTACATAGAGAAACATAGACATACATAGACATATAAATATGTCTAAATAATAATATGATATAGGAACAGGGATTAGACATATAAAATATACTCAGATGGAAATTGTATCATCTACATTTGAATAATTGCCCGCTGTAACTATGCAGTAAAGAGATTGTTCACCGAAATGACAAATGTAGATAATATGATGGATATCTAGAAAGTAGGCTAGGGTTGGTTTATTTCCTCTACTGTAGCTACAGCATCAGCACCAGGAGTGAGAGTGAAACATATGACACCTATACTCCAAATACTCTAACTACAAACCAAGTTACCCCATTACACTACCCTTTGACCTAACTCTAACACAGCACCCTGACCATACATACCTCCCTGACCATACATAACTCCCTCACCATACATAACGCCCTGACCATACATAACTCCCTCACCATACATAACGCCCTGACCATACATAACTCCCTCACCATACATAACTCCCTGACCATACATAACTCCCTCACCATACATAACTCCCTCACCATACATAACTCCCTCACCATACATAACGCCCTGACCATACATAACGCCCTGACCATACATAACTCCCTCACCATACATAACTCCCTCACCATACATAACTCCCTCACCATACATAACTCCCTCACCATACATAACTCCCTGACCATACATACCTCCCTGACCATACATAACTCCCTCACCATACATAACTCCCTCACCATACATAACTCCCTCACCATACATACCTCCCTGACCATACATAACTCCCTCACCATACATAACTCCCTCACCATACATAACTCCCTCACCATACATAACTCCCTCACCATACATAACTCCCTGACCATACATAACGCCCTGACCATACATAACTCCCTCACCATACATAACGCCCTGACCATACATAACGCCCTGACCATACATAACTCCCTGACCATACATACCGCCCTGACCATACATAACGCCCTGACCATACATAACTCCCTCACCATACATAACTCCCTCACCATACATAACGCCCTGACCATACATAACGCCCTGACCATACATAACTCCCTCACCATACATAACTCCCTCACCATACATAACTCCCTCACCATACATAACTCCCTCACCATACATAACTCCCTGACCATACATAACTCCCTCACCATACATAACTCCCTCACCATACATAACTCCCTCACCATACATACCTCCCTGACCATACATACCTCCCTCACCATACATAACTCCCTCACCATACATAACTCCCTCACCATACATAACTCCCTCACCATACATACCTCCCTGACCATACATACCTCCCTCACCATACATAACTCCCTCACCATACATAACTCCCTCACCATACATAACTCCCTGACCATACATAACTCCCTGACCATACATAACTCCCTCACCATACATAACGCCCTGACCATACATAACGCCCTGACCATACATAACTCCCTGACCATACATACCTCCCTGACCATACATAACGCCCTGACCATACATAACGCCCTGACCATACATAACTCCCTCACCATACATAACTCCCTGACCATACATAACGCCCTGACCATACATAACTCCCTCACCATACATAACTCCCTGACCATACATAACTCCCTGACCATACATAACGCCCTGACCATACATAACAGCCTGACCATACATAACTCCCTCACCATACATAACGCCCTGACCATACATAACGCCCTCACCATACATACCTCCCTGACCATACATAACGCCCTGACCATACATACCTCCCTGACCATACATACCTCCCTGACCATACATACCTCCCTGACCATACATACCTCCCTGACCATACATACCTCCCTGACCATACATAACGCCCTGACCATACATAACTCCCTGACCATACATAACTCCCTCACCATACATAACTCCCTGACCATACATAACGCCCTGACCATACATAACGCCCTGACCATACATAACGCCCTGACCATACATACCTCCCTGACCATACATACCTCCCTGACCATACATACCTCCCTGACCATACATAACGCCCTGACCATACATAACGCCCTGACCATACATAACGCCCTGACCATACATAACGCCCTGACCATACATACCTCCCTGACCATACATAACGCCCTGACCATACATAACGCCCTGACCATACATAACGCCCTGACCATACATAACGCCCTGACCATACATACCTCCCTGACCATACATAACGCCCTGACCATACATACCTCCCTGACCATACATACCTCCCTGACCATACATACCTCCCTGACCATACATAACTCCCTGACCATACATAATTCCCTGGATATGGGACGTGGCTGCTAAGGTTTTGTAAATGCTAATCCCTTGTCTCCTGGGGGTGGGCTTTTGGGTCATGAGGGAATGATGGCAGCAGCAGCAACGAGGAGAGACCGACCGGCTGCCGTGCAGCTCAGATCAGTCTCTCTCTCTCTCCCTCTTTCGCTTCTCTCTCTCTCTTCTTTCTCTCTTCTCTCTCGCTTCTCTCTCTCTCTCCCTCCATAATCCTCCACTGGCTTGGCTAGCTAGTATTAGTATTAGTAGGAATATGTATTAGTGCAGGTCGGTGTTGGGAGGCAGAATAGGAAAACAGATGTTGACAGCAGGAGGGACGGGGAAGAGACTGTCTGCCCTGATGTGAATGATGGACAGGGAGGGAGAGAGAGAGTGGGAGAGGTAGGAAGGAAGGCGGAACAAGAGAGGTTGTGGAGAACCTACAGTCCAGGAGAACTGTAAAGGTGACCACTTGACAAACTGATTCAACTGACCATCTCACCTCCACTTAGTTTGTCCAGTATATGATACTGCATGAAATAGATCAAATGGATGAACAGGCACAGAGCTATCTACAGTACAATATATCCCACATCAGCAATAACCTGTGTTGTTTTATAAGAGGTCCACCTTGTTAAATAGCACTGGCATGAAGTCTAATCAATGGAGTGCACCAATTAGGTTTCATAATGAGAGATAATGAATGAAGTGTTCTGCTGCGGTTATATTTAGCATGGTACCAGAGGACAATGTGAGAGGAGGAAGGAGAGAGGAGGAGGAGAAGGAATGACACGGATGGAAATAGAGATACAAAGATGGAGGGAAACATCACGCAAGTCAGCTGATGCTTTAGGAATGGCATAGCAACCAGCAGCAGTATCAGCAACATCTGCATAGATACTGTCATTAGTGATTTGTTTTTTGGTGCTTATATGACTCATACTGCACATGTACATATCTATGTGTGTGGGCCAGACAGTTCAAACCAGTTGAAGCATAAGGGATTAGATGAAGGTTGTGGAGTATAACTAGGGGTACAGGTTGGTGGCCCCAATTCACCATGGTGATGGGGTTAAATGGTTGTGTCGTGTGTAACAAAGTTCAGTGTTACAGTTGTTGTGTTACAGTTGTTACAGTTGTTGTGTTACAGTTGCTGTCCCAGCAGAGTAGACTGTGTTCTAGGTCGGTCTGGATTTGGGACCAGGGTTTGTACAGGTGCCTCTCTGAGTGGCTTGTGCTGTGGCCAGCAGGCTTTTGGCAGCTGTCAATCACTCCCTGCCTTTTGCTTGTTTACATTTTCTCTCTCCATCATTCCCCTCCCTTCTGCCATCAAACCTCTATCGCTGCCCTCTTAGTTAGTTAGTTCTGTCACTCTGCATCAACACCCTCTATTATCTCACCTCTCTACTTCCTCTCCCCCTCCCTTCTTCACCTGTCCCTTCATTCTGTCCTCTCTTCTCCTATTCACTCTTTTCCCCTCTGCTTTTTATGTTCTCCCCCCGCCCCCTTCTCCCCTCTCCTCACCAGCTTTAACTCTGATATTGGGGCTTCGGATCTTGCCAGCCTGGTTTTCTGCGGTGCAGAAGTAGTCGTTGTCGTGGATGTAGGAGTTGAAGGCAGAGGGTGAGAAGGGGTAGAGTTGGAGGGTGCCGTTGGCATGGACGTGGCGGATGTGGGGCACGTCGTAGATGTCATCGCCGGTGGCCAGGTACCAGCGCAAGATGGCGGTGGGGGTGCCGCCCGCCGGGCAGGGCAGAGACACCCCCACCGAGCTGGAGTAGGTCAGCCTCTGGAGGGATGCGTTCACAAAGTACAGCCTGGTAGAGCCCACATCCTCACTGTGTACTGCATGGGGAGAGAGATAGGATAGTTAGTAATAGGTAGGGTAGAGAAAAGTCAGTGACATGTAGAACTATATAAGCTAAGTGTCACTGTTGCAAAACAACAGATAACGACTTGCATGAAAAACACTGTTGAGCTCCATATTCAAAATACATATTTGGAACTCTACCCGCGTGTTATTCAATAAAAAATTACGATAAGAGTAAAACGGAGATTGAAAAGTAATGACACATAATCAGATGTAATAAAACAAAAGGGGAGGAACATGAATGCCCTTCAAATGTGTAGCAAAATAATCAGAACAAATGTATGTCAAATGCCCAGCTGCAAACATCAGTCATGTGATGCAGAAAGCCAGGGATTTGAGCTAAAGCCTCTGGTGGGTTACGTGGATGGGGGAGGAGGCCTCTACCTCTACACACACACAGACACACACCAAGAGAAAAAACACAGTTATGTGATTGGAATGTGTATGCCAGACACAGAGTTAAGTCTGTTTAATCTTCTTTCATATTTATCACACAGACACACACACATACACACACACACACTCACACACACACACACACAGACACACCAGGAGTGTTCCTACTGGGTGCTCAGATTAGGGGTACACAACCCCATCAGAGAGATAAAGGGAGAGTACCCACAATTCAGAATCAAGAAGGGGACGATTAGAAGAGAAAGGACTATATGCTAGATGGACATATGTGGATGCACAAATCCATCTCACCATTCCCCAAAATATGTAACGCATATATCCTTTATCCCACAGTGCAGTAATACTTAACAATACAAAACAAAACCCGCAAATCCTAAAAATGTAAAGCAAGGAATTAAGAAATATCAGAACGAGCGATGTCAGAGTCCGGAATATAAATATATATATAAATATACACCCAATCCAAGATGGCGTAGCAGTCAGACGTGTGTTTGTCTTGTCCCATGTAAACAGTCGGTTTCGTCGTTTTTTTTCAAACAGTTGAAATCGGAAGTTTACATACACTTAGGTTGGAGTCATTAAAACTTGTTTTTCAAACACTCCACAAATGTCTTGTTAAACAAACTATAGTTTTGGCAAGTCGGTTAGGATATCTACTTTGTGCAAGACACATTTTTTCAACAATTGTTTACAGACATATTATTTCACTTATAATTCATTCTATCACAATTCCGGTGGGTCAGAAGTTTACATACACTAAATTGACTGTGACTTTAAACAGCTTGGAAAATTCCAGAAAATTATGTCATGGCTTTAGAAGCTTCTGATCGGCTAATTAACATAATTTGAGTCAATTGGAGGTGTACCTGTAGATGTATTTCAAGGCCTACCTTCAAACTCATTGCCTCTTTGCTTGACATCATGGGAAAATGAAAAGAAATCAGCCAAAAAATTGTAGACCTCCACAAGTCTGGATCATCCTTGGGAGCAATTTCCAAACGCCTGAAGTTATCACGTTCATTTGTACAAACAATAGTACGCAAGGATAAACACCATGGGACCATGCAGTCGTCATACCTCTCAGGAAGGAGACGCGTTCTATCTTCTAGAGATTTACGTACTTTGCTGCGAAAAGTACAAATCAATCCCAGAACAACAGCAAAGGACCTTGTGAAGATGCTGGAGGAAGCTGGCACAAAAGTATGTATATCCACAGTAAAATGAGTCCTATATCTGCATAACCTGAAAGGTCGCTCACCAAGGAAGAAGCAACTGCTCCAAAACCGCCATAAAAAAGCCAGACAACAGTTTGAAACTGCACATGGGGACAAAGATCGTACTTTTTGGAGAAATGTCCTCTGGTCCGATGAAACAAAAACAGAACTGTTTGGCCATAATGACCATTATTATCTTTGGGGGAAAAAGAGGTAGGCTTGTAAGCCGAAGAACGCCATCCCAACCGTGAAGCACGGGGGGGCAGCATCATGTTGTGGGGGTGCTTTGCTGCAGAAGGGACTGGTGCACTTCACAAAATAGATGGCATCATGAGGCAGGATAATTATGTGGATATATTGAAGCAACATCTCAAGACATCAGTCAGGAAGTTAAAGCTTGGTCGCAAATGGGTCTTCCAAATGGATAATGATCCCAAGCATATACTTCCAAAGTTGTGGCAAAATGGCTTAAGGACAACAAAGTCAAGGTATTGGAGTGGCCATCACAAAGCCCCATAGAACTTTTCTGGGCAGAACTGAAAAGGCGTGTGCAAGCAAGGAGGCCTACAAACCTGGCCAAAATTCACTCAATTTATTGTGGGAAGCTTGTGGAAGGCTACCCGAAATGTTTGACCCAAGTTAAACAATTTAAAGGCAATGCTACCAAATACTAATTGAGTGTTTGTACACTTCTGACCCACTGGGAATGTGATGAAAGAAATAAAAGCTGAAATAAATAATTCTCTCTACTATTATTCTGACATTTCACATTCTTAAAATTAAGTGGTGATCCTACCTGACCGAAGACAGGGAATTTTTACTAGGATTAAATGTCAAGAATTGGGAAAACTGAGTTTAAGGTCTATGTAAAGTTCCGACTTCAACTCACTATGATCTAAATACACTTTCCTGCAATCCGCCTCACCCAATGTGGTACGGATCTGCTATTTGTATTCGTTATAACTGGAACTTCCATCAGAAGCTAGCCAGATAACTAGCTACTAGCTAGTAGTCACTGTTAGTCACAGCTAGCGGTCTTCACCTTTAGCTCGGACACCAGCCAGCTTTAGCTCGGTCAATACCTGCCAGTCTGCACAGCGCGATATCAACCCAGAGCATATCAGACTGCTTTTCTCCACCACATCACCGGATTCCTGCAAGCTCTAGGCCATTGCACCAGATCATGGCAGCTAGCTAGCTGTAACTGAGTGGCTACTGCTGTCTAACGCCTCTGTCCCAAAGCAAGCACCAGTTAGCCTTGAGCTAGCCTCGAGCTAGGCCCATCTCCTGGCTAGCCGAAGAGGTATACCCGCTAATTTGTGGGCTACAATACCTCTTTTGTCAATTGGCCTGGACCCTTTATTGCCGACACGGAGCCCCGCCGATCCATCACGACTGGTCTTCCGATGTATTCGTCCGAAGTGGTTTCAACAGGCCTTTCCGTTGCGATGTCGCCGAAGACACAGCTGCTAGCCCCGGCCCACTAGCATTCTGAACTTCGTGCCTCCCGCTCGCTTAGCATAGTAGCGACTACCGAACAGCTCCCTGACTCACCTACTATTGCTCATTGGACCCTATGATCACTCGGCTACACATGCCTCTCTCTAAAGTCTTGTCTTCTGCTGTTTCGGTTAGTTATTATTGTTTTATTTCACTGTAGAGTCCCTAGGCCAGCCCAACATGGCTTAGATAGCTCTTTTGTCACACACCCCACACATGGGGAGACCTAACCTGGCTTAACTGGTGTCTCCAGAGTTGCAAGCTCTCTCATCGTCACTCAATGCCTAAGTTTACCCCCACTGTGCTCACATCCTACCATACCCTTGTCTGTACATTATGCCCTGAATCTATTCTACCCCCATCTATCTTCAGAGTTCGTACTGTTAGGTGACCTAAACTGGGATTTGTTTAGCACCCTGGCCGTTCTACAATCTGTAAACATGGGCACCCTCATAGATATCATCCTGACCAACTTTCCCTCTAAATACACCTCTGCTGTCTTCAACCAGGATCTCAGCGATCACTGCCTCATTGCCTATGTCCGTAATGGGCCCGTGGTTTGACCACCCCTCATCACTGTCAAACGCTCCCTAAAACACTTCAGCGAGCAAGCCTTTCTAATCAACCTGGCCCGGGTATCCTGGAAGGATATTGACCTCATCCCGTCAGTAGAGGATGCCTGGTTGTTCTTTAAAAGTGCT
This sequence comes from Oncorhynchus mykiss, assembly GCF_057628025.1. NCBI lineage: Eukaryota > Metazoa > Chordata > Actinopteri > Salmoniformes > Salmonidae > Oncorhynchus > Oncorhynchus mykiss. The sequence continues at coordinate 29,061,163 of NC_143033.1, read as the reverse complement.
TTCATCACCATCTATATAAGCATGCCCCATTCAAAAAACTAAAACTAAAACACTAAGAACAGATAAAGCCCTTGGTTCACTTCAGACGTGACTGCCCTTGACCAGCACAAAAACATATTGTGGCGTACTGCATTAGCATCGAATAGCCCCAGCGATATGCAACTTTTCAGGGAATTCAGGAACCAATATAAACAGTCAGTTAGGAAAGCTAAGGCTAGCTTTTTCAAACAGAAATTTGCATCCTGTAGCACTAATTCCAAAAGGTTTTGTGACACTAATGTCCATGGAGAATAAGAGCACCTCCTCCCAGCTGCCCACTGCACTGAGGATAGGAAACACTGTCACCAACGATAAATCTACAATAATGGAGAATTTCAATAAGCATTTTTCTACGGATGGCCATGCTTTCCACCTGGCTACCCCTACCCTGGCCAACAGCACTGCATCCCCCACAGCATTTTGCCAAAGCCCTCCCCGCTTCTCCTTCACCCAAATCCAGATAGACGATGTTCTGAAAGAGCTGCAAAATCTGGATCCCTACAAATCAGCTGGGCTAGACAATCTGGACCCTCTCTTTCTAAAATGATCTGCCGAAATTGTTGCAACCCCTATTTACTAGCCTGTTCATCCTCTCTTTCGTATCGTCTGAGATCCCAAAAGATTGGAAAACTGCCACGGTCATCCCCCTCTTCAAAGGGGGAGACACTGGAGACCCAAACTGTTATAGACCTATATCCATCCTGCCCTGCCTTTCTAAAGTCTTCTAAAGCCGAGTTAACAAACAGATCACCAACCATTTCGAATCCCACCGTACCTTCTCCACTATGAAATCTGTTTTTTGAGCTGGTCATGGGTGCACCTCAGCCACGCTCAAGGTCGTAAATGACATCATAACCGCCATAGATAAAACACAGTACTGTGCAGCCATTTTCATCGACCTGGCCAAGGCTTCGACTCTGTCAATCAATAGCCTTGGTTTCTCAAATGACTGCCTCGCCTGGTTCACCAACTACTTCTCAGATAGAGTTCTGTGTTTCAAATCAGAGGGCCTGTTGTCTGGACCTCTGGCAGTCTCTATGGGGGTGTCACAGGGTTCAATTCTCGGGCCGACTCTCTTCTCTGTATACATCAATGATGTCGCTCTTGCTGCTGGTCATTCTCTGATCCACCTCTACGCATTCTGTATACATCTGGCCCTTCCTTGGAAACTGTGTTACCAAACCTCCAAACGAGCTTCAATGCCATACAACACTCCTTCCATGGCCTCCAACTGCTCTTAAATGCAAGCAAAACTAAATGAATGCTCTTCAACAGATTGCTGCCCGTCTAGCATCACAACTCTGGACGGTTCTGACTTAGAATATTTGGACAATTACAAATACCTAGGTGTCTGGTTAGACTGTAAACTCTCCTTCCAGACTCAGATTAAGCATCTCCAATACAAATGAAATCTAGAATCGGCTTCCTATTTCGCAACAAAGCCTCCTTCACTCATGCTGCCAAACATACCCTCGTAAAACTGACTCTCCTGCCGATCCTTGACTTCGGCGATGTCATTTACAAAATAGCCTCCAACACTCTAATCAGCAAATTGGATGTAGTCTATCACAGTGCCATCCGTTATGTCACCAAAGCCTCATATACTACCCATCACTGCGACCTGTATGCTCTCGTTGGATGGCCCTCGTTACATATTCGTCGCCAAACCCACTGGCTCCAGGTCATCTACAAGTCTTTGCTAGGTAAAGCCCCACCTTATCTCAGCTCACTGGTCACCATAGCAACACCCACCCGTATCACGCACTCCAGCAGGTATATTTCACTGGTCATCTCCAAAACCAACACCTCTTTTGACCGCCTTTCCTTCCAGTTCTCTGCTGCCAGTGACTGGAACGAATTGCAAAAATCACTGAAGCTGGAGACATATCTCCCTCACTAACTTTAAGCATCAGCTGTCAGAGCAGCTTAACAATCACTGTACCTGTACACAGCCCATCAGTAAATAGCCCACCCAACTACCTCAGCCCCATATTGTTATTTCTTTTTTTGCTCTTTTGCACCCTAGTATTTCTACTTGCACATCATCATCCGTACATCTATCACTCCAGTGTTAATGCTAAATTATTTCGCCACTATGGCCTATTCATTGCCTTACCTCCCTAACCTTACTACATTTGCACACACTGTACATAGATTTTTCTATTTGTTTGTTATCCCATGTGTTGTTGTTTTTGTCATACTGCTTTGCTTTATCTTGGCCAGGTCGCAGTTGTAAATGAGAACTTGTTCTCAACTGGCCTACCTTGTTAAATAAAGGTGAAATATTTTTTTTTAAAGAGGATGGTGTGTATAGACAGTATGGACAGTATATGAATAGAAAAGGTGTGTACAGCAGTAGTTATATAGGATGAGCATTGACTAGAATACAGTATATAAAATGTGCTCACCAAGTCACATAATAAGTTGCATGGACTCAATCAGTCAAGCAGTGAATTTTAAACACAGATTCAACCACAAAGACCAAGGAGATTTTCCAATGGCTAGCAAAGAAGGGAACCTATTGGTAGATGCGTAAAAGTAAAAACATTTAAGCAGACATTGAATATCCCTTTGAGCATGGTGATGTTAATTAATTATACTTCGGATGGTGTATCAATACACCCAGTCACTACAAAGATACAGGCATCCTTACTAACTCAGATGCCGGAGAGGATGGAAACCGCTCAGGGATTTCACCATGAGTTACAGAGTTTAATGGCTTGTGTAGTTACACAATACTAACCTAAATGGCAGAGTTAAAGGAAGGAATAATGGATGCATGCTATTCTAAAGTGTGCATCCTATTTGCAAAAAGGCATTTTTAAAGTAAAACAGCAAAAACTGTCCTGAATACAAAGTATTAAGTTGGGGGAATATTGTACAATACAGGTGTGCAAAGCTCTTAAAGACTTACCCAGAAAGACTCACAACTGTAATCACTGTATTGACTCAGGGGTGCAAATACTTATGTCAATTAGATATTTCTGTATTTCATTTTGAATACATTTGCTAACATTTCTAAACACGTTTTCATTTTGTCATTATGGAGTAATATGTGGAATAAGTCAAGGGGTGTGAACACTTTCTGAAGGCACTGTACATAGGGCAGCAGTCTCTAAGATGCAGGGTAGAGTACCGGGTGGTAGCTGGCTAGTAACCGTGACTAAGTTCAGGCCAGGGTACTGGGTGGAGTTCGGCTAGTAGTGACTGTTTAACAGTCTGATGGCTGTTTTTCAGTCTCTCGATCTCAGCCTTGATGCACCTGTACTATCTCCGCCTTCCAGATGGTGGCAGGGTGAACAGGCCCGTGGCTCGGGTGGCTGAGGTCCTTGATGATCTTCTTGGCTTTCTTGTGACACCGGGTGCTGTAGATGTCCTGGAGGGATGGCAATTTTCCCCGGTAATGAGTGGGGCTGACCACACCACTCATTGAAGAGCCATGCAGTTGCGGAAGGTGCAATTGCCGTACCAGGTGGTGATACAGACAAGATACTCTCAATGGTTCATCTGTAAAAGTTTGTGAGGGTCTTAGGGGGCAGGACAAATTTCTTCAGCCTCCTGAGGTTGTGGATGGACCATTTCAGGTTGTCAGTGATGTGCACACCAAGGACCTTAAAGCTTTTCACCCTCTCCACTGAGTCCCGACAATGTGCAATGGGGGCATGCTCTCTCTGATGTCTCCTGAAGTTCACAATCAAGCTCTTTCGATTTGTTGACGTTGAGGGAAAGGTTATTATCCTGGTACCACTCTGCCAGGGCCCTCAACTCCTCCCTGTAGGCTGTCTCGTCATTGTTGGTAATCAGGCCTAACACTGCTGTGTCGTCTGCAAACTTGATCATTGAGTTGGAGATGTGCGTGGCCCCGAAGTCATGGGTGAACAGGGAGCACAGGAGGGGGCTGAGCACGCGCCCATGTTGAGGATCAGCATAGCGGAGGTGTTGTTGCCTACCTTCATCACCTGGGGTCGACCCGTCCGGAAGTACAGGATCCAGTTGCGCAGGGACGGGGTTCAGACCCAGGGCCTTGAGCTTAGTGATGAACTTGGAGGGCAATATGGTTTTGAAGGCTGAGATATACAGTAGTTGATGAACAGCATTCTTACATAGGTATTCCTGTTGTCTAGATGGGATAGGGCAGTATACAGTGCAATGGTGATTGAGTGATCTGTGGATCTGTTGGGGCAGTATGCAAATTGTAGTGGGTCTAGGGTGCCAGGTAAGGTGGAGGTCATATGATCCTTAACTAGCCTCTCAAAGTACTTCATGATGGCAAAAGTGAGTGCTACGGAGTGATAGGCATTTAGTTCAGTTACCTTCGCTTTCTTGGGTACAGGAAGAATGGTGGACATCTTGAAGCAAGTAGGGACAACAGACTGGCAGATGGAGAGATTGAATATGTCCGTAAACACTCCAGCCAGTTGGTCTGCCCATGCTCTGAGGAAGCGGCTTGGGATGCCGTCTGGGCCGGCAGCATTGCGAGGGTTTATTCACCTCTACCTCTAGACTCTCTCTCTCTATAGTCCAGCCCCTCGAACACTACTGTCCAAACCATCTGCACCAGGCTCTCTAGTACCCCTAGAGTAAACACTTAGGCTAATTTAATGTAAATTTGTGTATGCTAGTGTGTACGTTGTGCTGTTTACATACAGGTTGGTTACATTTGTAGGTTAAGATGGTGGTGATAGCAACACATCAAACTATGAAGCTTTTTCTCACAGGATCAGCACTATGGACAGATTCTATACATTTACCCAAGAGTAAGATCAGATCCACAGACAGAGTCTAGAGATTAACCCTGGAGTAAGATCTCCTCCTATGGATAGTGATGCTTCCATGGGCTATATAATCCCACCTAAGGGCTAGTTCATAATGCCACGAGTCATGTCCCCTTGAAAGAACAGTAGCACTCACTCCTGGCTCTATGGTCTGGGCTCAACATAATATTGATGTTAGATATGAGGTGAGGGCAGCATGCTACAGATGGTAAATATGAACTCTAGCCGTCCATCTGATGGTGGACTGCAGAATCCAGGTCAGACATGCTCCCCCACCCCAATGCACGAGCCATGCCCCCCTCCTCTCCCTCCCCTCTGCAGATTACTGATAATGGCCCCCGAGCATAAAGCCCATATTAAAGATGACAATATCTATAATCTCCCAATGGGGAGAGGACTAAAGTGGAGGGGTGGAGTGGTGGAGGGGGGAAAGGCAGGCTGAGAGGTTGGGGGGGCTGGGCAGCAGGACCACCCCTCTTTAGATTAGGGGCCTGGGGGCTGGAGGGGTGAGGGTGGTTAAAAGAGGGGTTACTGGGCAGGATCGAGTGGGGAGTGGGTGAGAGAGGGGGGTGGGATCAACCAGCCCACTCAAAGCCTGTCACAAACAGACACACACCACATAAACATGCCACAAGCGGAATTTAGGGAACGCTCACACTGGGTGGAGACAGAGGGGTTGCCATGGTGGCACTGGCATGTGACAAAAAAATATATACACAACATACTATGTTGTACAGACTACAGTGTGTTGGTTGTATTTTGAGGGGGTGAACTGGGGGCAAGTGACTTCCATCCAAGTCAATGGAAGGAGAAACCATCCGGACTATTAATTAACAGCCAGGTCACCTGTGATACAATTCAGTATTCGGCAGGTTTTTAACCTTTCAGAGTTAATGCCTAACCTTAAGATTTCAGAGTTATTGCCTAAAATTTTCATTTTTAAGTATTTTTTTTTTGTAGTTGTATTTTACTCCCTTTTTCATTTAGGATCTCATCGCTGCAACTGCCAACGGGCAAGTCAAGTCATGCGTCCTCCGAAACATGACCTGCCAAACCGCGCTTCTTAACACCCACCCGCTTAACCCGGAAGCCACCATTGTGTCGGAGAAAACACTGTTCAACTGACAACCGCAGTCAGCCTGCAGGCGCCTGGCTCTCCACAAGGAGTCGCTAGACCGCGATTAACCAAGTAAAGACGACGCTCCCTATGGGACACCCGGTCACAGCGTAGGATCGAACCCGGGTCTGTAGTGACGTCTCAAGCACTGCGATGCAGTGCCTTAGACCGCTGTGCCACTCGGGAGGCCCATTAATACCTAAACTTAACCTTAAAGACTTTGACATTTTACGTTTGTAACAACTTCGAAATTTGATATTAGATAACCATGGATAAATGTCTAATTTTGATGTGAGACTGTGAGAGCTGGTTGTTAATTAATGGCTCAAATGGCCTTCCCATCTCCATTTTGTGGAATTATGAGCTGCTTCTCAGAAAAACAGTCAGTCTGAATGGATCAAATCATTCAGCCAAAACATTCTAGCATCCCATTTGACTGTGCATTGACTGCCAGCCATTAATGTACTATGTCATGTTAACACATCAACAAACCCCCTTTCAATCAAATTCAGTCCAAAGCATCTGAGTTCAGTGTTGACCTGATATCTGGGGACACCAGTAGAACTGGGAGTTCAGTCCTAATAAAACACAATGAGGAAAAACAATAGGAAATATGTATAATGAAATGCATCCATGTCCCCTCATTCATTGTGAGGTGTTTTCATTGCAGTGCATTGGAGCCTGTTAATGGTGTTGGTAGAACTGAGCCCTGGCTTGCTGGCTGCAGGAGTGAGTGTGCGCAGAACACACTGAGCCACTATTTTATGCAGCCTGCTTGTGAACGAGCCATGAATATGTATGTCGGAGAGGCAGAAGCCATTGCCTATGCAAGACTTCATTATGCATAATACAGCTGGTCTACGCCTCTCCGGTGTGCGCGCGCATGCGCATGCACAAACATACACACACACACTCACTCCACACACACACACGCACACAATCGTATCATGTGTTAAACACAATCCACACACTGATGAGCTGGTAAATAAATGCCCACACCCCCACATTCCCTTTCATATACACACCATCAAACCCGCAGTCCCTGAACCAAACAAAATGCATAACGCTTTCTCCTCTTCTCCATCTTCCCCCTTTTTCTCTCTCTCTCTCCCTCGTTCTCTCTTTAACCCTCTGCTCATGTGCATCCACATCAGTGCTCCCTCTGTCTCAACCCCCATCCTCTTTTCGCTCTCTGTCACACATCATGGAGCACCTCTTCCCATGGAGACAGATGTAGGATCATTTTCAGACTGCCTGGAACTCCACTTCCTACCTCTCCTTTCCTCCATCTCCCTGTGATGGAGGTAGGTGTAAAGCTTATGAATAATCCTTAGGGGTCTGGCATAAGTAGGTGGTTGGTGTGGGGTGGGAAGATGTGAGAGCTGGGCTGGTGGGTTGTTGGGGGTTATATCTAATCAAGGCAGGGGTTTTGCCCCCCTGCTTTCTGTACACCATATACCCCATCACCCCCCAGGCCTGTGCTGCGTCAGTGAAAAAGTGTGCTACTTCAGCAGTCCCCTGGGACCAGCTCCCCCTTACATCAAAGCAGCCAGTTTCTCTCTTAATGTGAATATCAAATCTGTAGATCACAAGTCCCAGCAGTCTGCATAAAACTGCCCCTCCCCCAGCCTTTAATTCTGCCTAGTGATGAGGGGTAGAAGGAGGAGTGTGTGTGAGAGAGAGAGAGAGAGGGGGGGGGGAGAGGGAGAGGGAGAGTGAGAGGGAGAGAGAGAGAGAATGAAAGAAAGAGAGAAAGAGAGAAAGAGAGAGCATACCTTCGACAACCACCTGCCAGAACATAAACATTTCCCTAAATACAGTAAGACCCGAGGTGATAAAAGGCTTGGACACCTCACCTGTCATCCGTCAGGACGCATGTCATTGACATATTTCATATCCCTTTTTTTCAAACATAGCCTATCCATTCCTTATCCATTCTAATCATCTAATGCATTTTTATTCGACATAACTTATCCCATTCGGGTAGGCTACATTGTGACGACGGGTTGAGAGAGGAGCGGGAGGATGCAGGGGGACTGAGACGAATAGGAAAGCAGATGTGCCATGATAGACGTGTAAGATCCTATCGCTGAGCGCTCTATGGCTCCGCTCCGCGCGCTCTGAGAACCGCTGCGCTCGCCCTGCCAGCCTCACCACTGCAACGCGCCACTTACACCAGCTGCAGTAACGTTCACATCTCACAATACTATTACAAAGTTACGTAGGCTTAAATTAATCACCATTACACGGCGGTAAAACGTACATTTCGGAGTTCCTCATTAGAGGCAAGGGCAACCCCGGCCAATGCCATAGAAATCGATTTTTTTCCATGCACTCCATTGAAAAAGTTTGCGGGACGATTTTAAAGGGTTAAAGTTTGAAGGATTATTTGGCCTCAAATGAAAAAAATAACAAAAGCAATAGTGCAAACTGTATACACCATATTATGAATAGGTTAATCATATTGACTCATTAATGAACCCAGGACACACACAGCACAGGCTTAGGCTATTCAAGGAGCCAAATACACGTGTTAGAATTAGTATATAGCTTACAACAGATAACCGAAACGAAAATGTGATTGATTATAAATGTACGAATGCAATTTGACAAGAAAATGAAGTGAGTAGGCCTAGGCCTATGTTACAGCCTGGGCCATAAGCCAAGGCGAAGTTTCAAATAAAGGCAGTGCATTTATTCTTTTAGCATTATTCAATATTAAAAAAAGTGATTTATGAGCATATTTGACTAGAAAAATAAAACCATGCAATTATCTATTGGCACTCTTCTGTCCTGTTACCCGCTTTACTGCTCTGTCATTGGGTGATGCGGCAGATCGCAACGCTAATTGCGCAGCTGAGGGGAGAAGGCAGCTGGGGATTTGGGCTAAAATTGAGAGAGACCAATTTTGCATGTTTCTATTTTCTACGATGGAGGACAGGAGAGGGAGGGTTGGGTATGGAGGGGGAGAGGGTGACAGTAGCCTGGGAGCTTATGACAGGGGAGGGAATGCCTTATAACCACAGATATTTGGATTAATTAAGCTCAATTTCGAAATGCCATTGACGGGACCATTTTATTATATTTATTTTATTTTAATTTCATAATTATAAAAAAAATCAATAGACCAATACATCCTTAGAAATTACACTGAAAATACAAACTGCTTTACAACAATTATAGCATTTCTGAAATCAATACATAATTAATTGTTCATCATTCTAGGCAATAAATAATTGAAATGTGTGTGTCTGTGTTGGATTATCATAATTTGTATTTGGTCAAAAATAGCAAACGGGTGGTCAGGTAAATAAATTCCATATTGACTAAATTGTCTATTTCCCATCTTCAATAATGAAATATAGCGCTATAATAGTCATAAAATATCCTATTTAATTTATTGGTTTTAAGCCTAAAGATGTAATGACTGTTCATCACCTAAAGATATAGAAAATGAATACTAATTCATTACACAGCCATTTGGACTAAAATAAGGTCTCTTTGATTTGTTTCTTTCATTTATGTAGGCTAATTGACCAATTATGTAACCCATGTCTCGCTGTAAGTAATTCACTAGCCCATTGAAATGGGTGTTTGCGTTGTAAAATGGGTCCAAGTATGTACGGGAAAATATTAAACAAAAATTAGATGTTTAAATGCAACATATTAAAATGAACCATTTAACAATAACAATTGCCTTCAAATAAATGGTCACAGTTCAATTATACACATAAACCTTGTAGCAAACAGTCCCAATGCAATGCAGAGAGGGAGGGCTGTCCCCTTTCCCACAGACAGACTGAGACAGAGACAGAGACAGAGAGAGAGAGAGAGAGAGAGGGAGAGAGGGTGAGAGGGAGAGAGAGAGAGAGAGAGAGAGAGAGAGGGAGAGAGGGTGAGAGGGAGAGAGGGAGAGAGGGAGAGAGAAAGGGAGAGAGAGAGGGTGAGAGGGAGAGAGAGAGGGGGAGAGAGAGAGAGAGAGAGAGAGAGGGAGAGAGTGAGAGTGAGAGGGAGAGAGAGAGAGAGAGAGAGAGAGAGAGAGAGAGAGAGAGAGAGAGAGAGAGAGAGAGAGAGAGAGAGAGAGAGCGCAGCCAGGGTTCAGGTGGGCTATTAGAGGGAAACACGCCTGGGCTTGTCCATATTCACCCACGCATCTGGGGTCTTCTTTGGTCAAATAAATTAAGATCGAATTAAATAGATTTAAAAAGACATTTGGATGCTGGTATGAGAACATTGTGCCTTTACTTATTAACTTGACTTTTCATATTATTTTAATTGATATGCATTCAGGGAGACATTCAAATGCTTGAATGGTCCACATGTACTCACACCCAATTACCTAATTAAATAATTATTAACACAAAACAGCCTAAATAAAAGTATGCGCCAATGTGAGCTTGTATCGTGGGTTTGCCCTTCCAGTACAGACATGTCAGATAGGCCTATATATCAAGACATAAGAAGAACAAAAACAGATCTACCCATCCTCCAGGCCCATGCCATTTATGAAATTATAACTCATAAATATGCATATACATAACTCCAAACAGGCTAAACAAAGGACTACACACTAAGATGCTGTTGACTTTCTGTGTTATTTTCAACGCAGATTTGCAGGATTATTATAATACACTGTAATAGCAAGAGAGATCAGTTTGGTAATTCGTTCGGGATTTGCAGCCATATTGAATCAGCCTTTGAAATGTGAGGATTTTTCCCCGTCAAAAACAGAAAGCACTTTATAAAGATAAATCGTTAAACGAAAATTAAACTCATAATGTCCACAAAATAAACGAAGAAATTCTGAAAAGAGTAATTGCATTTTCATTATGGGGTAATTAATTTGGGTGTAATCATTTGTCTAATAAGAAGCCTTTGGTTTGTTACTTCATTTTTCAACATGGCAACTACTCATTGACAGACACAGACTCTTGCCAAAAATCTCCTCAAGATCACCTCCCAAAAATCACCACAGCACACCTCCAGAATAGTGCGCCTGTGTCCACAGCCAAGCGCTTAAAACACATTCACAGACATACCCACAAACCGACACCAATAGGCCAAACAACCACAGCAAAATGATTTACTAACACTGAAATAAAATGATAAGAATCGATTTCAACAAATACTTTGCACAACATGTGCCCATTCAAGTTTTGACCACTAAAAAAAGTCAACAATTCAGGCATTTCAAGACCTGTTTTCATCTCCCTCTCCCACCTCGTTCTGCCTATCCAGCCATTTTACATATTCATAACTCTCGTTGGTATAATGCGAAAACAAACCGTGCTATCAGCACCATCTGCGGCATCACCGACCAGTGCACACGGCCACACATCGACAAAAAATATATATTTCACACCTAAAACACCTCTACATGCATCTTTACAACAGGCCTATGCATTTGGTAGACAAACAAAGTAATTTACACTTAATTTTCAAATCCAATCTCTCCTAATTGCATGGCTTCCAATGATGGCTACATCAATGCAGTTGTTCTCCTTCTACATCTCCATGTTTCTTTACAATTATTTGTAATTATTACAGTACTTTTGATCAGGATAGAATAAGTGAGACACTCACTAGATTTAATTTATTAAGGTAATACATAAAAACAGTGTTTCTTACCTTCCCGGAGAGAGTACAGCAGGAGTAAAGTTACAAGCCACATGCCATAAATAGCAGGTATATTTTTCAGGAATGTTTGGCAATCCTGGCAAGTGTGCGGCGCAGTCTTTGGCCAGGCGAGTCTCGGTGCTGGACTGGCGACTATGCTCCCTGGCGGTCTCTCCAGCCCTGCTGCCCGGATAACCATTGCAGGGAAATGAGAAGCGCCTGAGCCCCGCCCACGTCCCCTCCCTTCGACGTGACTACAGAACATGCAAGCGAAGCCTCCCTTCGTAGTCTAATGAGACACGGTCAAAATATACGTCACACGCCAAATGGAACCACTAAGGGTCGAGTTGAGTTGAGGAGTGGATATTCGGTCACTTTTCGGTGGAAAGGAGGGAGTGTGCTCCGGATTGACGCGGACAGGTGGATGGCTACTGTCTCTGACACAGGTGAGCGCGCCCACCTGTGCAACACATGGAATGAACTGGCCTTTTCTCTCCGCTTTGGATGGATCTACTCCAGATACCGTTGGATACTTTAAAACCAAATCACTATAATCAACAATATTACTTGTCTGTTTATTTCTGCATTCACTCAGTCGCTGAGTGGCGGTTGGACATAGGACTCCTGAATCGCATAGTGACTTAATAAAATGAAAGCACGTCTCTCTCATCTTTCCTCTCCCCGGCAACGGAGCACGCGCGCAAATTCATGCAACTGAAAGCTCTCTCTCCCCCTCCCTCGCGCACATGCATGCACGCACGAACAAACAAATACACACACACACACACACACACAGACAGACAGACGGAGAGACCGAGAGACAGAGAAATAGCGAGAGAGATGGAGAGACTTGAGAGATCCCTCTGTTTGGTTGAGCCAACTGAACGTTTACATACAGACCAATAGCCTTGTTTTTTGGCTTTCACCATATCACCACCCCCACACGTGCTGATATCGACTTGCTTGCATAAATTCAAATGATTGATTACACTGCACTCTTGCCATCATAGGACCAATATGCTCATATGACTGATGACCAACGAAGGACATTCCAGTCTAAAGAGGCCCAGCGGCACACTATGGCCTAGAGTTTATTGGTGTGTACACAGATTTGCAAATGTTATCACAGGTGCAGCGAAATGCTTGTGTTTCTAGCTCCAACAGTGCAGTTCTGCCTAGCATGATTAAAAAAATAAACACAACAAACACATAATCCACTGAGTGAACAAAATATTGGGAACATCTTCCTAATATTGCGTTCCACACCCCTTTGCCCCCAGAACAGACTCAATTCGTCAGGGGATGGACTCTACAAGGGTCGAAGCCGTTCCACAGGGATGCTGGCCCATGTTGACTCCAATGCTTCCCACAGTTGTGTCAAGTTGGCTGGATGTCGTTTGGGTGGTGGATCATTCTTGATACACACAGGAAACTGTTGAGACTGAAAAACCCAGGAGCGCTGGAGTTCTTGACATACTCAAACTGGTGCACCTTGCACCTACTACCAAACCACGTTCAAAGGTACTTAAATATTTTGTCTTGCACATTCACCCTCTGAATGGCACACACACACAATCCATGTCTCAATTGCCTAAAGGCTTAAAAATATTTTTTTTACCTGTCTCTTCCCCTTCATCTACATTGATTAAAGTGTATTTAACAGGTGACATCAATAAGGGATTATAGCTTTAACCTGGATTTACCTGGTCAGTCTGACCTGTTCACTCAGTGTATACAGTACCTTGCAAAAGTATTCGGCCCCCTTGAACTTTGCGACCTTTTGCCACATTTCAGGCTTCAAACATAAAGATATAAAACTGTATTTTTTTGTGAAGAATCAACAACAAGTGGGACACAATCATGAAGTGGAACGACATTTATTGGATATTTCAAACTTTTTTAACAAAGCAAAAACTGAAAAATTGGGCGTGCAAAATTATTCAGCCCCTTTACTTTCAGTGCAGCAAACTCTCTCCAGAAGTTCAGTGAGGATCTCTGAATGATCCAATGTTGACCTAAATGACTAATGATGACAAATACAATCCACCTGTGTGTAATCAAGTCTCCATATAAATGCACCTGCACTGTGATAGTCTCAGAGGTCCGTTAAAAGCGCAGAGAGCATCATGAAGAACAAGGAACACACCAGGCAGGTCCGAGATACTGTTGTGAAGAAGTTTAAAGCTGGATTTGGATACAAAAAGATTTCCCAAGCTTTAAACATCCCAAGGAGCACTGTGCAATAATATTGAAATGGAAGGAGTATCAGAGCACTGCAAATCTACCAAGACCTGGCCGTCCCTCTAAACTTTCAGCTCATACAAGGAGAAGACTGATCAGAGATGCAGCCAAGAGGCCCATGATCACTCTGGATGAACTGCAGAGATCTACAGCTGAGGTGGGAGACTCTGTCCATAGGACAACAATCAGTCGTATTTTGCACAAATCTGGACTTTATGGAAGAGTGGCAAGAAGAAAGCCATTTCTTAAAGATATCCATAAAAAGTGTCGTTTAAAGTTTGCCACAAGCCACCTGGGAGACACACCAAACATGTGGAAGAAGGTGCTCTGGTCAGATGAAACCAAAATTGAACTTTTTGGCAACAATGCAAAACGTTATGTTTGGCGTAAAAGCAACACAGCTCATCACCCTGAACACACCATCCCCACTGTCAAACATGGTGGTGGCAGCATCATGGTTTGGGTCTGCTTTTCTTCAGCAGGGACAGGGAAGATGGTTAAAATTGATGGGAAGATGGATGGAGCCAAATACAGGACCATTCTGGAAGAAACCCTGATGGAGTCTGCAAAAGACCTGAGACTGGGACGGAGATTTGTCTTCCAACAAGACAATGATCCAAAACATAAAGCAAAATCTACAATGGAATGGTTCAAAAATAAACATATCCAGGTGTTAGAATGGCGAAGTCAAAGTCCAGACCTGAATCCAATCGAGAATCTGTGGAAAGAACTGAAAACTGCTGTTCACAAATGCTCTCATCCAACCTCTCTGAGCTCGAGCTGTTTTGCAAGGAGGAATGGGAAACAATTTCAGTCTCTCGATGTGCAAAACTGATAGAGACATACCCCAAGCGACTTACAGCTGTAATCGCAGCAAAAGGTGGCGCTACAAAGTATTAAATTAAGGGGGCTGAATAATTTTGCACGCCCAATTTTTCAGTTTTGGATTTGTTAAAAAAGTTTGAAATATCCAATAAATGTCGTTCCACTTCATGATTGTGTCCCACTTGTTGTTGATTCTTCACAAAAAAATACAGTTTTATATCTTTATGTTTGAAGCCTGAAATGTGGCAAAAGGTCGCAAAGTTCAAGGGGGCCGAATACTTTCGCAAGGCACTGTATATTCAGAAGACAGTAACTACAACCAATTGGGGAGAAAAAGGGGGGTAAAAAATGTATATATATTATGTTATTTTAATGGACAAAAAATGTGCTTTTCTTTCAAAAAGAAGGACATTTCTAAACTTTTATTTAACTGGGCAAGTCAGTTCGGAACAAATTCTTCCTTTCAATGACGGCCTAGGAACAGTGGGTTAACTGCCTGTTCAGGGGCAGAACGACAGATTTGTACCTTGTCAGCTCAGGGGTTTGAACTTGCAACCTTCCGGTTACTAGTCCAACGCTCTAACCGCTCTAACCACTAGACTACCCTGCCTAGTGGTTGAACAGTAGCATCAGCATTTGTGGGTTCGATTACAGGCTCAAAATGGCCAGAAACAAAAAACTTTCTTCTGAATCTCGTCGGTCTATTCTTGTTCTGAGAAATGAAGGCTATTCCATGTGAGAAATTGCCAAGAAACTGAAGATCTCGTACAACGCTGTGTACTACCCCCTTCACAGAACAGCACAAACTAGTTCTAACCAGAATAGAAAGATGAGTGGGATGCCCCGGTGCACAACTGAGCAAGAGGACAAGTACATTAGAGTGCCTAGTTTGAGACACAGACACCTCACAAGTCCACAACTGGCAGCTTCATTAAATAGTACTCGCAAAACACCAGTCTCAACGTCAACAGTGAAGAGGCGACTCCGGGATGCTGGCCTTCTAGGCAGCATCCCAGAGGAGTGGCTTCGGGAACAAGTTTCTGAATATCCTTGAGTGGCCCAGCCAGAGCCCGGACTTGAGCTGAAAATAGCTGTGCAGCAACACTCTCCATCCAACCTGACAGAGCTTGAGAGGATCTGCAGAGAAGAATGTGAGAAACTCCCCAAATACAGTTGTGCCAAGCTTGTAGCTTCTTACCAAGAAGACTCGAGGCTGTATTGCTGCCAAAGATGCTTCAACAAAGTACTGAGTAAAGGGCCTGAATACTTATGTAAATGTGATATTTCATTTATTATTATTTTTTATACATTTGCAAAATTTTCTAAAAACCTGTTTTTGCTTCGTCATCATGGGGCATTATGTGTAGATTAATGAGGGGGAAAATCAATTTAATCCATTTTAGGGAAAGGCTGTAATGTAACAAAATGTGGAAAAAGTGAAGGGGTCTGAATACTTTCAGAATGCTCTGTACATATAATGGCGTGTAAAGACATTATCAACAGTATATGAATAGAAAAGATGTGTACAGCAGTAGTTATATGGGATGAGCCATGACTAGAATACAGTATATATGTATAAAGTGGGTAAAACAGTATGCAAACATTATTTAAGTGATCAGCGTTCAATGACACTATGTACGTAGGACAGCAGTCTCTAAGGTGCAGAGTAGACTACCGGGTGGTAGACGACTAGAACAGTGACTAAGGTTAAGGGCAGGGTACTGGGCGGAGGCGGGCTAGTGGTGACGGTCTGATGATCTGAAGATAGAAGCTGTTTCTCAGTCTTTCGGTCCCAGCTTTGATGCGCCTGTACTGTCTCCGCCTTCTAGATGGTAGCTGGGTGAACAGGCCGTGGCTCGGGTGGCTGAGGTCCTTGATGATCTTGAAGCTTTTGACCCTCTCCAATGCGGTCTGTCAATGTTGATGAGGGTGTGCTCTCTCTGCTGTCTCCTGTAGTCCACGATAAGCTACTTAGTTTTGTTGACATTGAGGGAGATGTTATTTTCCTGGCACCACTCCGCCATGACTTTCACTTACTGCCTGAAGGCTGTCTCATCGTTGTTGGTACCAATGTTGTGTTGTCAGAAAACTTGATGATTAAGCTGGAGACGTGTGTAACCACGCCATCATGGGTGAACAGGGAGTACAGGAGGGGGCTGAGCATGCACCCCTGTGGGGCCCCCGTGTTGAGGATCAGCGTGGCAGAGGTGTTGTTGCATACCTTCACCACTTGGGGTCGACCCGTCAGGAAGTCCTGGACCCAGTTGCACAGGGAAGGGTTCAGACACAGGGCCCTGAGCTTAGTGATGAGCTTGGAGGGCACTATGGTGTTGAAGGCCTAGCTGTGGTTGATGAACAGGATTCTTGCATAGGTATTTCTCTTGTCCAGGTGCAATGGTGATTGCATCGTCCGTGGATCTTTAGGGTCGATATGCAAATTGTAGTGGGTCTAGGGTGTCGGAGAAGGTGAAGGTGATATGGTCCGTAAGTAGCCTCTCAAAGCACTTCATGATGACATAAGTGAGTACTATGGAGCGATAGTCATTTAGTTCAGTTATCTTAACTTTCCTGGGACACAGGAACAATGGTGGACATCTTGAAGCAAGTGGGGACAACAGACTGGGATATGGAGAGATTGAATATGTCCGTAAACGATCTAGCCAGCTAGTTTGCACATGCTCTGAGGACGCAGCTTGTGATGCCGTCTGGACCGGCAGCCTTGTGGGGGTTAACACGCTTAAATGACCCACTCACCTTGACCACAGAGAATGAAACCACACAGTCCTCATGAGCGTCGGGGGCACACATAGGCGGCTCAATGTTGTTTTCTTCAAAACAGGCAAAGGTGTTTAGCTCGTCCGGGAGCTAGGCATCGGTGTCTGCAATGTCTGGTTTTCCCTTTGTAATCCGAGATCGTCTGGAGTCCCTGCCACATACGTCTCGTTTCTGAGCCGTTGAGTTGTGACTCCATTTGTCCCTATACTGTCGTTTTGCCTCTTTGATTGCCTTACGGAGGTCACAGCTAGTCTGTTTGTACATGTTCCCAGTCACCTTGTCATGGTTAAATGCTGTGGTTCGCTCTTTCAGCTTTGCGCGAATGCTGCCATCTAGCCACGGTTTTTGGTTTGGATAAGTTCTTATTGTCACAGTGGGAACATCATCCTCTATCCACTTCCTGATGAACCCTGTTCCGAGTCAGTGTATACAGTGGGGCAAACAATTATTTAGTCAGCCACCAATTGTGCACATTCTCCCACTTAAAAAGACGAGAGAGGCCTGTAATTTTCATCATAGGTACACTTCAACTATGACAGACAAAATGAGAAAAAAAATCCAGAAAATCACATTGAAGGATTTTTAAATGAAGGTATAGTTAAAGTGACTATGCATATAAGATAAACAGAGAGTAGCAGCAGCGTAAAAGAGGGGCTGGGGGGGGGGGGGGGGGGGGGCACACAATGCAAATAGTCTGGGTTGGTTACCTGTTCAGGACTCTTATGGCTTGGGGGTAAAAACTGTTGAGAAGCCTTTTTGTCCTAGACTTGCCATTCGATAGTAGAGAGAACAGTCCATGACTGGGGTGGCTGGGGTCTTTGACCATTTTCAGGGCCTTCCTCTCACACCGCCTGGTGTAGACGTCCTGGATGGCAGGCAGCTTTGCCCCAGTGATGTACTGGGCCGTACGCACTACCCTCTGAAGTGCCTTGCGGTCGGAGGCAGAGCAATTTCCGTACCAGGCAGTGATGCAACCGGTCAGGATGCTCTCGATGTTGCAGCTGTAGAACCTTTTGAGGATCTCAGGACCCATGCCAAATCTTTTTATTTTCCTGAGGGGGAATAGGCTTTGCCGTGCCCTCTTCACGACTGTCTTGGTGTGTTTGGACCATTCTAGTTTGTTGTTGATGTGGACACCAAGGAATTTGAAGCTCTCAACCTGCTCCACTACAGCCCTGTCGATGAGAATGGGGACGTGCTCGGTGCTCCTTTTCCTGTAGTCCACAATCATCTCCTTAGACTTGGTTACGTTGAGGGATATGTTGTTATTCTGGCACCACACGGCCAGGTCTCTGACCTCCTCCCTGTAGGCTGTCTCATCGTTGTTGGTGATCAGGCCTACCACTGTTGTGTCGTCAGCAAACACTGTTGTGTCGTCTGCATCCACCATTTCCGAGTCTGAGTAGGGGTTGGACGGAAAAACCTAATGTTATGTTCAATGTTGAAAAGAATACAGGGGCAGAGGAGGTGCAGTGGACTCTTCAATAAGGTGTGTGTGCCTATTTGAGAGAGAGTGTGTGTGACCGGAGTGACTGGAGTGTTATAAAATGTGTGTGCAGTGGTGTAAAGTACTTTAGCGTACTACTTAAGTTGTTTTTTGGTGGTATTTGCACTTGACTTTTGGGGTATCTGTACTACAACTTTTACTTCACTACATTTCTAAAGAAAATCATGTACCTTTTTACTCCATACATTTTTCCTGACACCTAAAAGTACTCGTTACATTTTGAATGCTTCGCAGGACAGGAGAATTGTCTAATTCACACACTTATCAAAAGAACATCCCTGGTCATGCCTACTGCCTCTGATCTGGCGGAGTCACTAAACACATGCTTCATTTGTAAATGATGTCTGAATGTTGGATCATGCCCCTGGCTATCTGTAAAAAAATCAAAAACAAGAAAACGGCACTATCTGGTTTGCTTTATATAAGGAATTTTTAATTATTACTTTTACTTTTGATACTTAAGTATATTTTAAACCAAATACTTTTAGACTTTTACTCAAGTAGTATTTTACTGGGTGACTTTCACTTTTACTTTAGTAATTTTCTTTTGTAATGGGTTGAAAAACAAAGTCACAAAAAATGTTACTTAAATAGTACTTATTTTCTACATATATAAGCAGTAGTTAGTCCATCAGTCCAATAGATGGTGCTGTTGTACTGTGGTAGTGGGGGAAGTTATGGCCAAAAATTACAAAGACATGTCACATAGACACTTTGGGTTTTTCTGAGTAAATCTACATGATTTCCTGGAAGTAATTTCATAAAGAATCCATTTATTTGAGGTCTCTGAGTTTGTTTGACATGTTATTGGTTCTGTGTAAAATTGTACTCACGAGTTGGTAAAATGGCACCATGCATGGACTTTAGTGCAGGCAGTGCGGGTGCAAGAGAGGGAGGTCATTTCATAGATGCACAATTGTTTTGAAGCTGAATGTACATTTTTATAAATTTTCTACATGTATAGCAATATTCAGACACGGCAGTTATTTATCTTTATCTATGTGTTTATATTGTGTGAATAAGGAAATCTACTATAGGTAAAGTGCACTTATATTGTGTAAGTTATTATGTGCACTTGTATGTGAATTAATGTTTTGTTGTCATTACTTATCAATCTATTGAAATTAATTAATAACTACATTTTGGAAATTAGATATATTGAATAAGAAAAAGCATATTAGAAAATAGATTGCCAGAACTGTCAAGACGATAACGTTTGTGTCCGCTTCTCTTTCTCACTAAAGAGGCCACCTTCAGATTCAGTCTGAGGCTGGTAACAGTATCTTTACTTTTACTCAATTATGACAATTGGGTACAATTAGGTTCCCAATCTCCCAACCTCATAACTAGCTACCAAGTAGCCATTTCAGGCTATCAATAAAGTTAGAGTTGTTAGCTTGTCTAACTATCTTAGCTGGCATTCTATCTTAGCTATCTTAGCTGGCACAGAAAATCAAGCAATTACTAAACATACTGAATAGGACTCACATTTCTTTAAATCTTTTACCCAGATTTTAGCAGAGATGCAGAGAATCATATTTAGTTTCTTTGAAAAAAAGAACCACCAGTCAGGAGGATACAGACAGCTCCAGATGTACGCTTAGATATGCAGAAAAATAAACATATTTTTGACATAGAAATAAGCGTAATAATTATGGCTCTAGATTCCAGGGAAAATCTGTTTCAGGTGTTTGAGAACATTTTTAATTCTCCAACTTCCACCCTCCAGCCATCCCCACGTACTTTGTGCCTCTTCAGATTTTTTGGGGTGCATGCTGCCCCTGGGTGGCGGTGTCTGATGGACGAGATAAGCCTACATCATAAATGTATCACTATAGAAGGTAAACAAAATAAGCTATTTTCCCCAATAACTCACTTACCCAGGTTAGGCCTTCTAATTCATGTCTTCCTGAACAAAATCTGCTACATGGTTGAAGTTTGCATTGTATGTAGCCTAATGCCGATGCTGTCCGATTATGAAACGGGGACCTTATTTATAAATCCCTCTAGATTTAACCTGAAAATAGACGCGCCATTACTAGGCCAAATATTTCAACAGAATAGGCGATTAGCCTTCTTCCCAATGAATTCAAATGGAATATATTCATCAATATGCATTTCAGCATCTCCCTAGTCTCGTATATTGCAGGAGTCAAATAGAGAGATAGCCTGGTAGGCTAGTCAGTGTTTGACCTGTCGCCAAGATTGGTTTCTTTCTCTAGGCTTGTTGTGAAAGGGGGGGGGGGGGGTGAGACTTAAATGTTTTGAATTCAAGTTTGTTCGTTGTGATTGCAATTTTACTCAACTAATTGAAACAGATTATCTGTGTGACTTTTAAGTGTTTTCTAACCATTTGGAATGTGCATAAATTGCCTCTTGGGACTCGCATCCAAAAGCTTGCTGGGGTTCTAGTTGGTGGCAGTTGCCAGCCTGGCAGTAGGCTATACTGAGACGAGAGCTTCTTTGAGACAATTCGTTTGAATTAATGCATTATTGCTGCCGCCCTCTGGTTGAAATCTCTATTGCACCTGGAACATACATTCTGTTGTTTTGGCATCAGTCAATTGATCCTCTTTTTAGACATACTTTTTAGACAATGCCCCAAATTCACGCAGAAATCCAATTAAAATAAACCATGTACTGAATTGAAGACCAGCATATTGTGTCGAGGGCAAAATGCTAATTCTTTAGTAAGCCTAGGTCTATACCACTTGGATTGACCTTGCCTCAATCCTCAGCATCATCAAAGAAACAAACAATGGCAAAAATGTTTAAATTATTTATTGTTATCTGTCAGTTAACACACATCACATCCTATTATTTCTACATTAGTAATCATAAAGATGGTGGTCTCTCATCTTGACACGGTATTGACGTAATAGGGTTGTCCTTGGGCCATATCATGGCTGTCTCTAGTCAATGTCTGGAACAAAACCTATAAGAACACATGAGACATCTCTCAGAGCTCACATGAGCAGTCTGGATATAATATGTCTATACTCTAAAGCCAATAGATGGGTTATATAACATGAGCAGTCTGGATATAATATGTCTATACTCTAAAGCCAATAGATGGGTTATATAACAAAACAAAGGGTTGCTGGGTGAGACGGTCTGGTTGTCTCAGTCAATACAACATTACACTACCTTGTTTCAAGATTCAGCTGTGTTCACAGGTCTGTAGACAAGACAAACCATTGAAACATGGACAGTGGGACAGTATGTTTTATAGGGTTATTCCATTTGATTTCAATCACTTTTTGACTGCACCCCTTTTGGTTTTAATGAAACATTCTAGACATATTTGCCCAGTGTAGAAGTGGTCAGAAAGTGACTTTTTGGACCTGAATGCCAAAACATTTAGGAGAAAGAGGTGTGCGAAGTTGACAGATTTTGCAATCCCCACCCTACCATGAGACATCCATGTCTGCATCACTGGAAAAGATTAACGGTTGAGTTTGATATCATTTAAAAGCTTACAAACAGAGTTGTCAAACTATTTTATAATTTTTAGAATAATAACTTTTTTTTAAATGATCCTTTAATGTCAATTATCTGAAACTGTGTCAACTTCGATTTTTGTAATATTTGCATATTTTGTATTTTAGACCCTATTTTACATAATCTGAGGTATTTGTGTTGATGCAAAATGCATCAACTTTGACCACCTCTATCTCCTAAATGTTTTGGCATTCAGGTCCACCAAGTTACTTTCTGACCACTTCTACCATGGGAAAATATGTATAGAAAGTTGTGTTCAAATCAAAATGGGTGTGGTCCAAAAGCTATTAAAATGAAATGGAACAACCCTACACTGTATGTGTGAAACACTTGTACAGGAGGTGTTTCTAGTCATGTTTAATGTTTCCTGTTTTAGCACTGATGAGATAAAGGATTGGGTCCCTTCCAACAGCGGAGCTTCTTACCTGTGGCAGCACAGACGCGCACAGTCAGTCAGTCACAGTCAAAACACACACACAGGCCAGACTAAACACAGATACAGTGCATGTATACTGTGGCTATCTGTGCTCTCTGACACACTTAGTTCAATGTTTTATATTTAACAGTATCTCAAAAAGCATAAAGCAGTGGATAATGTGAGGTACAGTATTTATCCACTACCTGGCTAAGGGAGTTACACTGTCTTGTGAAAGTATTCACCCCCCTTGGCATTTTTCCTATTTTGTTGCCTTACAACCTGGAAATAAAATAGATTTGGGGGGGGGTTGTATTATTTGACTTACACAACATGCCTACCACTTTAAAGATACAAAATATTTTTTATTGTGAAACAAACAAGAAATAAGACCAAAAAAAACAGAATTTGAGCGTGCATACCTATTCACCCCCCCAAAGTCAATACTTTGTAGAGCCACCTTTTGCAGCAATTACAGCTGCAAGTCTCTTGGGGTATGCCTCTATAAGCTTGGCACGTCTAGCCACTGGGATTTTTGCCCATTCTTCAAGGCAAAACTGCTCCAGCTCCTTCAAGTTGGATGGGTTCTGCTGGTGTACAGCAATCTTTAAGTCATACCACAAATTCTCAATTTGATTGAGGTCTGAGCTTTGACTAGGCCATTCCAAGACATTTAAATGTTTCCTCTTAAACCACTCAAGTGTTGCTTAGCAGTATGCTTAGGGTCATTGTCCTGCTGGAAGGTGAACCTCCATCCCAGTCTCAGCAAGGTGCCCTCACTTAGTGGTGTTGCAGACTCTGGGGCCTTTCAGAACAGGTGTATATATACTGAGATCATGTGACAAATCATGTGACAATTGGGGCGGTAGGTAGCCTAGTGGTTAGAGCGTTGGACTGGTAACCGAAAGGTTGCAAGATCGAATCCCTGAGCTGACAAGGTGAAAATCTGTCGTTCTGCCCCTGAACAAGGCAGTTAACCCACTATTCCTAGGCCGTCATTGAAAATAAGAAATTGTTCTTAATTAACTTGCCTAGTTAAATGAAGTTAAAATATATTTTTTAAATCTCTGGAAGACAAACTAATTTCCCTGTATTTAGCACCATACATCATTCCTTCAATTATGACCAGTTTCCCACTCCCTGCTGATGAAAACATCTCCATAGCATGATGCTGCCTCCACCATGCTTCACTGTGGGGATGGTGTTCGAGGTGTTGGGTTTGCACCAGACAGTGTTTTCCTTGATGGCCAAAAAGCAAAATTTTTGTCTCATCTGACCGGAGTACCTTCTTCCATATGTTTGGGGAGTCACCCACATGCCTTTTGGAGAACACCAAATGTGTTTGCTTATTCTTTTTTTATTCCTTTGGTTGCCTCTCTGATTAATGTCCTCCTTGCCTGGTCCGTGAGTTTTGGTGGGCGGCCCTCTCTTGGCAGGTTTGTTGTCGTGCCATATTCTTTCCATTTTTTTATATTGGATTTAATGGTGCTCCGTGGGATGTTCAAAGTTTCAGATCTTTTTTTTACAACCCAACCCTGATCTGTACTCCTCCACAACTTTGTCCCTGACCTGTTTGGCAAGCTCCTTGGTCTTCATAGTGCCCCTTGCTTAGTAGTGTTGCAGACACTGGGGCCTTTCAGAACAGGTGTATATATAGTGAGATCATGTGACAGATCATGTGACAATTATATTGCACACAGGTGGACTTTATTTAACTAATTATGTGACGTTTGAAGGTAATTGGTTGCACCAGATCTTATTTAGGGGCTTCATAGTAAAGGGGTTGAACACATGCAGCCACCACTTTTCAGTTTTACATTTCTTTGCATTTTTTGAAACAAGTATATATATTTTTTTCATTTCACTTCACCAATTTGGACTCTTTTGTGTATGTCCATTACATGAAATCCAAATAAAAATCTATTTTATTTCCAGGTTGTAAGGCAACAAAATAGGAAAAATGCCAAGGGGGGTGAATACCTTCACAAGACAGTGTAACTCCCTTAGCCAGGTAGTGGATCAATACTGTACCTCACATTATCCACTGCTGCAAGGCAGTGTAGCTCTGGGTGAGTGAATAGTTACATTTTAATCTGTAGCTAGGGTCAAACACCAGTGTTAAAGTTGACTTCTAATACTGACTGAATCATTAAAAATGCATAATACACAGTAAAACTCTGTTAGTTAAACATTTAAGCCCACAATGATAACTATGAAGTAATAGGCAATCTGTGCTCGGGTCATCTATGATAAGGTGAGACACATTCTCTGTCTTAATGTCACCCTGACAAACAGCTCTAGATTAGACACTTTCCTCCATGGAAAGTTACTGGTTTTACGAGTGTGGATAAGATAAAATGGGACTTTGTACTATTTAATGTATCAGGCAGAATGCTCAACATACCAGAGACCAGAGGTTGAGCCTTGAAGGACAGAGTAAAGGCAGTGCAAACACATCCATATCCTCTGAGATTAGTGAAGAGGACTTAGGGCACCGAGCTGAAAAACAACTCTCTAGGAATGAGAGACCCGTTTGGATGTTTGGTCATGGAGAAATACAAGTTTATTGTCTGTGTTCTTTCACGCAAACACACACACTAAGTTCACACACACGCACTCATGTGACACACGCTCCTGCACCAGTGGAGGCTCCTCAGAGGAGGAAGGGGAGGAACATCTTCCTCAGTGAATTTCATGATAATAAAAAGTGAAATAAGTGTTTGTTTTTTAAAATAAAACTATACTAAATATAATCACATCACCAAATTATTGATAAAAACAGGTCTACAGTAGCCTCAACAGCACTCTGTAGGGTAGCACCATGGTGTAGCTGGAGGACAGCTTACTTCTGTCCTGCTCTGGGTACATTGACGTCAATACAAAACCTAGTAGGATCATTGTTCTCACCCACTTCCATAGATTTACACAGTAATTACAACAACTTCCGGAGGATGTCCTTCAACCTATTAGATCTTTGGAGCATGAACTGACATGTTGTCCACCCAATCAAAGGATCGGCGAATGAATCTAGTACTGAAAGCATAAGCTACAGCTATCAAGCACTGCAGTGCATAAAATGTGGTGAGTACTTAACTCGGAGACAAAGACAATAGTTGAACAAATTAATTTCTTCATAAATTAAGAAGAAGCGCGCGCGACAAACCACCCTTGCTGTCTCTGCCTGGCTGGTTCTACTCTCTCCACTGAGATTCTTTGCCTCTAACCCTATTACGGGGGCTGAGTCACTGGCTTACTGGTGCTCTTCCATGCCATCCCTAGGAGGGGTGTGTCACTTGAGTGGGTTAAGTCACTGACGTGATCTTCCTGTTCGGGTTGGTGCCCCCCTCGGGTTCGTGCCGTGGGGAAGATCTTCTTGGGCTATACTCGGCCTTGTCTCAGGGTAGTAGGTTGGTGGTTGAAGATATCCCTCTAGTGGTGTGGGGGCCGTGCTTTGACAAAGTGGGTGGGGTTATATCCTGCCTGGTTGGCCCTGTCCGGGCGTATTGTCGGACAGGGCCACAGTGTCTCCCGAACCCTCCTGTCTCAGCCTCCAGTATTTATGCTGCAATAGTTTGTGTCGGGAGGCTAGGGTCAGTCTGTTATATCAGGAGTATCCGGTGTCCTGTGTGAATTTTAAGTATGCTCCCTCTAATTCTCTCTTTCTCTTTCTCCCTCTCTCTTTCTCCCTCTCTCTCTCTTCTCTCGGAGGACCTGAGCCCTCTGACCATGCCTCAGGACTACTTGGCCTGATGAGTACTTGCTGTACCCAGTCCACCTGGTCATGCTGTTGCTCCAGTTTCAACTGTTCTGCCTGCAGCTATGTAACCCTGACCTGTTCACTGGACGTGCTACCTGTCCCGGACCTCCTGTTTTGGACTCTCTCTCTACCGTACCTGCTTTCTCTAACTCTGAATGATCGGCTATGAAAAGCCAAATGACATTTACTCCTGAGGTGCTGACCTGTTGCACCCTCTACAACCAGTATGATTATTATTATTTGACCCTGCTGGTCATCTATGAACGTTTGAACATCTTGGCCATGTTCTGTTATAATCACCACCCGGCACAGCCAGAAGAGGACTGGCCACCACTCAGAGCCTGGTTCCTCTCTAGGTTTCTTCCTAGGTTCCAGCCTTTCTAGAGATTTTTTTCCAAGCCACCGTGCTTCTACATCTGCATTGCTTGCTGTTTGGGGTTTTAGGCTGGATTTCTGTACAGCACTTTGTGACATCAGCTGGTGTAAAAAGGGCTTTATAAATACATTTGATTGGTTGAAATTTGATTGATTGATTGGCTGGGCATGGCTCCCCAGTGGGTGGACCTCCCAGGCAAACCCATGATTGCGCCCCTGCCCAGTCGTGAAATCCATAGATTAGGACTTAATGAATGTATTTTCATTGACTGATATACTTTTATGAACTGTAACTCAGTAAAATCTTTGAAATTGTTGGATGTTGCGTTTATATTTTTGGTCAGTATATATATATATATATATACACACATACAACGAGTTCTTTGTATGTGGCTGCTATGAAAATAAACTGTGTTTGCGTCTGATCAGGGGTGTATTCATTGTGCTGATTCTGTTGAAAACATTTCTTAAACGGAAGCAAACAAAACTAAACAGGGACAAACATACCTGTCTGTCATATTGATTACTCAACATTTTCTGGACCTAGTTTGTCAATGATGCCTGTTGGAGGATTAACAGCCCACTGGGCACAGACGTGAATTCAATGTCTATTCCACGTTGGTTCAACGTAATTGTGTTGAAATGGCGTGGAAACAACGTTGATTCAACCAGTGTGTTCCCAGTGGGAGAATACTTACTTACAGGCCTGCAGCCATCAACCATCAGCTTCCATTAATCTCAACTACACTCATGTACTGAGGTCACTGCTAAATCCATACTCTCCACTGCAGTCAATAGACAATTACACCCTCGTGCTCTAGTCAGCTATTGATTAACAGCAGAAGAATGATATTCAATATCATTCATGAAGTTGAATCATGGCGTTTCGAGTATGAGTAATACATTCTGACTCAAATAATGGCAAAATAAATTATAATTCCAATTGACACACGGTGATAGACATGGAAAAGCAGAATCAATAATTCACACACATCACACCAAAAAGGGTACATAAGTTGAAACAATCAACAAACAGTCAAGGAATCATCAGTGCCAAAAGGTAATTAGTGTTACGTTAAAGTGATTAGAAAAATCTTGCTGATAAATTTTCTTCCGTTTCACAACTCTCAGCCATAGAAAACAGCAAGTGTAGTTCACTGTAGCATCAGTAAGGTCCATGTGAACCTGGAGTATATCCTGAGACAGGTTTATAGCTTCATAAGAGGTTGCAGTGTGAGTAAAAGGCATTCTTCATAAAATATGTCACAAATATAGATATGCTCAATACTGTTTCAGGGAAACAATGATCCAACGCACGTTAAGCTGACAGCAGTCCAATGACAGCAGATATCACATATAAAAACCTTTCTTGCAAGCCTTCCATTCCCTGCCAGTGTTGTAGGGTTCACACCAGTCTCATTGTCAGGTCCAAAAGACATGCTGAGCATCCCTGGATGAGAGCAGCTGTGATCATATCACGGTCTTGCTTGCTGGGAGATGGAGAGTAGAAAGAACATGTTCAGGAGTCACATTACTAATAACACCATCCTACTCAATCCTTATTCTGACAGCTAGCTATAATTAGGTTTCACAGTTATAAGTTGAACTAATGATACTATATGTAAAGTATCAAAATGAATATAAGTGCCCTCTGAAGCAGTACAGATGAAAATGAATTGAATTATTGATAGAATTCCACCACAGTGCTGAGGTTGTCTGAGCATGTGTCTTCCCAGTGGTCCTGGGTGCTCCTTTCCCTACCTGCATCTTACTGTAGACCCAGGGCAGCAGGCGGCTGACACGACTGTAGACCCCCGGCATGTTCCTCCTGCCGCAGCCTACCCCCCAGCTGGTCACCCCCATCAGGTACCAGCGCTGGTCTGAGTCCTTACACACCAGAGGACCTCCACTGTCCCTCTAGTGGAGGAAGGGGGCGGTAGGGGGAGTGGGAGATGGAAATGGAGATGAGAGGAAGAGGGAGAGAAGAAAAGGGAAGGAGGGAATAGAGCGACACAGGATGAGATTTGTGGACATCATGTAAGAAGCTGTGTGGAAGTAGCTACTGTCTGTGGTTCTCTGATGGGTCCTAGTGTCCTCTTCACTCACCTGGCAGGAGTCCTTGCTTCCCTTCATATCTCCAGCACACAACATGTCTTGAGAGACCTGACCATTGTAGACTGTGTTTCTGTTACATACACTGGAGTCAATGATGTCCACAGTCACCTCCATAAGACTTGTGGATCCACGGGCTGAACATAAAGCAACAAAGACAAACAGATATCACCATACAGAATATCACACCAGATTGTTTTCTAGTCCTTATTTACATCACATATCATGCTGCATTTCTATTTCCTCTCCATGTTCACCCCAATGGCAAACAGAACCTAACAGTCGCCCCCCTGTGCCAGTCCCTGTGACTCTCACCTGTCCCCTCTGTTGTCCCAAATCCAGAGGTCCAGCATTTTGTCCCAGGGGAAACGGTCTTGTCATAGGCAGGCAGGCACACAGGCTGGATGCTGTCTGAAACAACACACACGCATGTTAATTATGACGATCAAAAATAATAGTGACCCAGTATGGTGTAATGTGCATCATTAATCACGTAATATTGTTAGGTTAAAGGTGAACTCACTGGAGTAGTCTACATAATGTGTGAGTTTAAGCAGGGCAATGTCATAGTTGTTGGTGTTATCATCATAGCTCTCATGGACAATGATCTTCTCCACCATCTCAGGGACAGGCAGCATCGTCTGAGAAACCATGCCCATGTACAAACGCCAGTTATTGGGCACCAGGGACGATGAGTCTTTCCTAGAGATAGAAGAGTTGTTAGGTAATTTACCTCTTCACTGATAACTGTTTTAGCTATGTTCATCGTAAGCACTGTTCAGTCTTAGCTAGCTCACTTCGGTTAGCTTTGTTCACTTCCAGATCTGTTCTGTCTTTGCATCTGTTCTGTTATAGCCCAGTTATTTTGTCTTAGCATTGTTACATTTCATGGCTATTCTATATGTTCTGTTTGATAATGTCATTACTGTTCTGTTTTACATTCTCTCTGCACAGCTCCTTGTCCATTGTCTGCTGTGGTGTCTGCCGTACTGACCTGGGGAAGCAGTGGGCTGCTGTCACCACAAAGTCAGGAGCCACCAGGGTGCCTCCGCAGGTGTGAAAACCCCGAAAGTGGAGGCTGACCTGCCAAGGCCAATCGCCCAGATTCGCTGCAGAGCCCCCTATGATTCTGGATGATTGCTGCCGGCCACAGTCTACCATGGGGACAGAGAGAGGGAGTAAGTCGGTCTGTAGTCCTAATACAGTATGGGGATTTGTATTTGGTCCTCTGTTCATCAGGAGAGCTAGAGGAAGCTCTATCCAGCCTTAAAACACCACTGGTTGCCTTTGTGTATGAATTGTGAGAATGTAAAGACAGTTACTCACTGATACACTGCAGGGATACAGTGTCCTTGTTGAGGCAAGATGAGCTACTGAACACAGACAGAAACGCACAGTTCAATCAGATCACCAATGAGATCACGTTTTATTTGCCTTCTAATGGTCTAATGGTGACATTTTTGGCTCTGATAAATAATCTGAATATATACACACACAAACAACAACAAAATATATATATATATATATATATATATATATAAATAAATAACAATGATTTATTATTTATTTATATATTTGTTTGTGTGTGTGTATATATTCTGATTATTTAGGAGGTGCTGCAGCATCCCTACTTCCCGCAGCTATGTACACAACTTGGCATGTAAATGATTACTCAGTGTGTGACATATGCAAAGGGCTGTTGAGTGTGTCCAGGAGCACTCACTTTACTGACACCTTTCCCTGGATGGTGTTGCAGGTCTGCCCTGTCACAGTGAGAGTGGTAGAGGACCCATCTTTCACACTGCTAGTGCTATGACTCCTAAATAAATAGATGCAGGGAGAAGTTCATATACACGTCCTCACATCACTACCTCACACCACTAAACCCATTGATTATTGGTTATTGTACTGCAATATTGAGGGAACTAGCACACAAGCATTTCATTCACCTTTTATACATTCATTAACCTGTGTACATTATGAATAAAATGGGATTTGATTTAGATTTATTTGATGGGTATGGTCACACAGGTTTGCACAGTTCAATCTTTAGACCAAAAGAGGGCAGCAAAACAGTGGAGGATCTTACGCTCTGAAGCCTAGTTGTGCACAGGTCTGGTCAGCCAGGCCCTTGTTCCAGCCACTGTAACATACAGGGAGGAAACTACCAGCGCTGTTTGTCTTCACCTGGAGAGCCCCGTTCGACCCGAACCTTACTGGATAATACACAGGTACATCACTCAATTAGAACATCACTGGATCACACAGATACATCCTTCAATTAGAACCTCACTGCATCACACAGATACATCTTTCAATTAGAACATCACTGGATCACACAGATACATCCCTCAATTAGAACCTCACTGGATCACACAGATACATCCCTCAATTAGAACATCACTGGATCACACCGATGTATCACTCAGTTAGAACATCACTGGATCACACCGATGTATCACTCAGTTAGAACATCACTGGATCACACAGATGCATCACTCAGTTAGAACATCACTGGATCACACAGATGCATCACTCAGTTAGAACATCACTGGATCACACAGATGCATCACTCAGTTAGAACATCACTGGATCACACAGATGCATCACTCAGTTAGAACATCACTGGATCACACAGATGCATCACTCAGTTAGAACATCACTGGATCACACAGATGCATCACTCAGTTAGAACATCACTGGATCACACAGATGCATCACTCAGTTAGAACATCACTGGATCACACCGATGTATCACTCAGTTAGAACATCACTGGATCACACAGATGCATCACTCAGTTAGAACATCACTGGATCACACAGATGCATCACTCAGTTAGAACATCACTGGATCACACAGATGCATCACTCAGTTAGAACATCACTGGATCACACAGATGCATCACTCAGTTAGAACATCACTGGATCACACAGATGCATCACTCAGTTAGAACATCACTGGATCACACAGATGCATCACTCAGTTAGAACATCACTGGATCACACAGATGCATCACTCAGTTAGAACATCACAAATCCATTACAGATCCAGAAAGGATCCTTCTGTTTTTGTTACTGGCAACAAAAACTAGGTGATAGCTATTGGAGTACTGACAACAATTGGTCTCATCACTGCCCAGTTTGCATTCCTGTCGGCCATCACACTCCACAGTGTTGGAGGGACAGCTGTCTTTCTCCATCTCGCTGGGCTGGTAGGCTTCACTGCTGCTTAGGTGACCAGACACCAGGGATGGACCGTAACATACTGGACAGAGGTCAAAGGTCAGAGGTCAAAGAGAGAGGCCATAGGATATCCAGAGCCATGGAAGCCCCCATGTTAGTATACCAAAACAATGCAATATCATACCAGGTATATTACATTCACATCATACCCTTAATATGGAATTTATGATTTTGGAAATAGATGTTTCTGTCATAAATTCTGACGTATTGTATTGTTACATTATGTCAGTGTTAAATTATGTTACATTATGTCCACATAATTGTACTGTATGGGTTCTCTGTAAGTTATTGGTCCAGTTACCCCCCAGCCAGAGAGCAATAACGAGGAAGACAAGCAGTAGGGTGGCTTCTCCTGATCCTCTGTAACAGTGGGAACTGTTCTCACACGACAAGCTTTTCTTACGACGAGGGGCTGCAGGGGGGAGAAACAGAGACATTTTAGGTTCAGAAAGAGAGAGAGAGATGGAGCCCTCTCATAGAAAGAGTTGTAGTTATAGTTAGGGGAAGGAATATATATTGAGGATTGAAGAAGTTAAAGGGAATGTGAGGAACTTACGGGCACTCTGAGAGACATGGATGACATTTGCATGTGGCATCGACTGGTTGATGTGGTAAGGTTGGGAGGGGGTGTCAGACCACCCTCTTGTTCCCACCAACTCTCCATACTGAGGAGGAGGCTGGGTGGGCACTACTGCTAAGTAGTATGGTGGTGGTTGGTCACTGTTCTGTGGAGAGAAGGGAGTCAGGTAGGTTTTCATTGGCATTAGTAGGCTACGTACATGATCAAATTCTAAACACAGGCAGGACTTCTATGATTACATCTGAAGTTTAACTCTAGCCCAAAATCCTACACGACCCTGAACTATAAAAGACACAACTAATGAAATATACAGTGCATTCGGAAAGTAGTCAGACCCCTTACTTCCTGAATGCACTGTATGTACAGTTACAGCTTTATTCTAAAATGGATGAAATAATTTTTTACCTCCTCAATTTACACACAATTCCCCATAATGGCAAAGTGAACTGGGAGACTAGTCAGGATTGAGGGAAAGATGAACGGAACAAAGTACAGAGAGATTATGGTAGAACATTTACAAGATTATGTTATAATACTGTTTAAGCATCGATGAGTACTCTCTCATCGATGAGTACTCAAGCCTCTGGAGCTTGGCGCTAGCAATTGATTTGTGCTGGCTTGGTGGTAAAACCTACAGCCTGCGTTCAATAGAATGAGTTGGCCTCTGTGTGGCCCCAGATAGAGATAGCCTGAAGGAGTAGAACAAACCCCTCTTTGTCTCTAATCATCTTTGCATCCGAGACACTAAGCTGGGGGGTAAAACAACACGTGGTGCACATAACTCACAAGATGAACCCAAGATAGCTTATGATGCCCCAAGATGCTGGGGAGGGGTGGAACCAGCCATGACTAAGCATTTTTAGTGTCAGCCATATAAGAACCATGATTCCTCTGTAGTTGGGCTCTAAACGATCACCGTTGCAATTCTTAATCAATAAAAAATATTGATTGTTTGAAGAATTAATAAGTCTCTCTCACTTAATAAATAATTTTACACGACAAGATTCTTGATGAAAACTTGTCCAGAACGCTCAGGACCTCAGACTGGGACAAAGGTTCACCTTCAAACAAGACAATGACCCTAAGCACACAGACAAGACGACGCAGGAGTGGCTTTAGGACAATTCTCAGAATTTCCTTGAATGGCCCAGCCAGAGCACGGACTTGAACCTGATCGAACATCTCGGGAGAGACCTGAAAATAGCTGTGTAGCGACGCTCCCCATCCAACCTGACAGAGCTTGAGAGGATCTGCAGAGAAGAATGGGAGAAACTCCCCAAATACAGGTGTGCCACGCTTGTAGTGTCATACCCAAGAAGACTTGAGGCTGCAATCGCTGCCAAAGGTGCTTCAAAAGTACAGAGTAAAGGGTCTGTATACCCATGTAAATATGATAATTATTTTGATAAAAATCTGTTTTTGCTTTGTCATTATGGGGTATTGTGTGTATAGATTGATGAGGGACATTTTTTTAAAGTCCATTGTAGAATTAGGCTGTAACGTAACAAAATGTGTCAAAAGTGAAGGGGTCTCAATATTTTCCAAATGCACTGTATATATGGCTGCATTTCAGATACATTTTTGAACATTTTAATGTTGCAGTGATATGACTTAGGCCCAGCATTTGAGCGATGATGATTTTGATAGCAAGCCCTGAGCCCAATGACTCGACTACCCCCACATGAAGAGAAAGCAAAATGCTATTTTTCAGGGATTCACAAGGATCATTTGAATTTCCTGAGTGATCAAGTTAAGATCCAACATCTGATATGCGGAAGGTGTTTTTATAAGTCCATGGCATATTCTTCACAATATTCTAACACACACACACCCATCAGCATCACAAGCATGTTGTAAGTGTTGTTATGGTAGTGTGAGCAATGCTGAGAAGTGTTGCACCAATACGTCTATTCAGTGGATCCAAACCAACAATCTACTCAGTGGATCCAAACCAACAATCTACTCAGTGGATCCAAACCAACAATCTACTCAGTGGATCCAAACCAACAATCTACTCAGTGGATCCAAACCAACAATCTACTCAGTGGATCCAAACCAACAATCTACTCAGTGGATCCAAACCAACAATCTACTCAGTGGATCCAAACCAACAATCTACTCAGTGGATCCAAACCAACAATCTACTCAGTGGATCCAAACCAACAGTCTATTCAGTGGATCCAAACCAACAATCTACTCAGTGGATCCAAACCAACAATCTACTCAGTGGATCCAAACCAACAATCTATTCAGTGGATCCAAACCAACAATCTACTCAGTGGATCCAAACCAACAATCTACTCAGTGGATCCAAACCAACAATCTATTCAGTGGATCCAAACCAACAATCTATTCAGTGGATCCAAACCAACAATCTACTCAGTGGATCCAAACCAACAATCTACTCAGTGGATCCAAACCAACAAACTATTCAGTGGATCGAAACCAACAATCTATTCAGTGGATCCAAACCAACAATCTACTCAGTGGATCCAAACCAACAATCTACTCAGTGGATCCAAACCAACAAACTATTCAGTGGATCCAAACCAACAATCTATTCAGTGGATCCAAACCAACAATCTACTCAGTGGATCCAAACCAACAATCTATTCAGTGGATCCAAACCAACAATCTACTCAGTGGATCCAAACCAACAATCTATTCAGTGGATCCAAACCAACAATCTATTCAGTGGATCCAAACCAACAATCTATTCAGTGGATCCAAACCAACAATCTATTCAGTGGATCCAAACCAACAATCTATTCAGTGGATCCAAACCAACAATCTATTCAGTGGATCCAAACCAACAATCTATTCAGTGTATCCAAACCAACAATCTATTCAGTGTATCCAAACCAACAATCTATTCAGTGGATCCAAACCAACAGTCTATTCAGTGGACCCAAACCCGAATGGCAAATAACTGGTCAGTGAAACACAACTGAATTTACTAGCAAACATTGAAAGCCAAGATACAATTACATGAATACAAATGTATATGCCTCAAACTTATACTAATCTCACATTTAAATTTTAAAAAATGCATGGTCTATCAGCCATACCAGGCACAAAACTAGATCTGGCAATGTTTTGTTCCCAAACCAAGTAGGAACAAAAGTAAAAAGATCAATATTATCCAATAGACATGTCCGATGAGTTATAGAAGAGAGTAAATCCAATTACCTGGTCATGCTCCATCTGTGTGTGGAGGCCTGTGGTCTGAGGTGGTCTCACTGGGGTCTGGGCCACTTCTACAGGAGAAATCCTATAGCTTTGTGAGTGTCTGTCCAGTCTCTGTCTGTTCCACAGGCATTGGAATCCAATCCTCTCTCCCTCCACCTCCTCCTTTCCTCTTCAATACTGGCCCAACTGGTTCCACCATGGAAAGTGGGTGACACGCGCACAGCAGCCAGACACACTTAACTTTTTGGATTTTTTTAAGTTGTTTTCTAAAGAGATAATTGGAATGACTAAATACAATTACAATGCAATATCTTATGTTATCTATGAAGATGAACACAAATTCACACCATTAATGTTTAGTAAGATTATTATACTTTTTTATTTAAAGTTGATTTAGATAAAGACATGTACACATTGAACAAACAATCATCCGATGCATTGCACAATAGTATTCATAGCTTACAAAAATGTTAAACACCAGTCAAAAACAAAGAAAGAAAGAATAACACACAAAGCACAAAAAGCCACTTCTACCTCTATCAACGACGCCACAACTAAAATAACTTATTTGAGTATGCTCCCCACATGAAGTCACATGTTTGCTGTCATGGATCTGAAATAGACAAAACATGTACTTTTTCAACACTTGTCACATTCTGGTCAGTGTGACAGGTCCTGTATGAGGGTAATTTGTACAAACAAGGACATTTTTTTTTTTTTAGAGTAGAACAATTACTATCACTGCTCTACCAAAACCATTAATGTACATGCAGCTCTCCTGGTGAGAGAAAGAGAATAACAAACTAAAAGTATATTGTTGCCTACAGTTGCTTACAAAGAGTCCAGATGACATTGTTCTCTGTATTTTACATTGAGTAGAATTTATTTTTCAAATGACAACAAAGGAGGGGCATTTCTTCTCAACGGGTCAGCAGGACAGTATTAAGTTTCAATGGTGCCTGGCCAGAGGTTGTTTCTGTGGACAAATAGAGATGACTATGAGTGTGTGAGTGTGGGTCAGAAGTCCTCACAAGGATAGTAAAACAAGGAAAACCCGGACAAGTAGGGACATTTTGCCTGTCCCCAATGAGGAAAAAGGCTATTTTAGGTTTAGGATTACAATTAGGGTTAGGTTTATGGGTTAGGGTTTATGTTTAGGGTTAGGGAAAATAGGATTTTGAATAGAAATCAATTGTTTGGTCCCCAAAAGGTATAGTAAACCAAACGTGTGTGTGTGTGTGTGTGTGTGTGTGTGTGTGTGTGTGTGTGTGTGTGTGTGTGTGTGTGTGTGTTTGGATAGCTCAGACAAATATATTTTTGTATGTACATTTGAATATTATAAAAGCATATAACAAAGACAATGGTAGTATTCTCTTCTCTGTACACCTCCAAGTGGCCACATTTTACTACACCTACAGCAGGGTTTTCGCTCCAACCCCAATCTAGCACACCTGATTCTAATAATCAGGTTTGGATTGGTGCGAAAACCTACAGGAGGGTAGCTCTCCGGGAACAAGGTTGGAGAGCCCTGACCTACAGTGACCATTCAATGGCTCATCTGCTGTTTCAGCTGAGAATTACACATATGACATAACAAAATAACCATAACTCCAGGAATGACCAATGAGGAAAATAAAAAATGAATGTTGAATTAAAATAGAGATGTCATACATAAACAACAAATATTCTGTGCCATCATTCACCAAATAATTACATTACACCCTACATTCTGTCATTCAGGGCTTTACTATAAGAATGTGGACCTCAGTCAGTCCCGCGCAATGGAGGGAAGCCTTCATTGGACTAACAAGTAGATACTGTTCTGAGAGAAGACCAGCACATTGGAGAGGGGGGTGTAAAATGGCAGTTGAATAGGTGGGTCTATAGTTTTTATTCGACCCTTGGGGGTAGCAGGTGTAAGACCAGATACAGGCTCTCCTGTGTTTCTACAGGAGCTGCTACCTGCCCAGACATTCAGAGGGTTTGGGGCTACAGTGGAACAGAGGCAGGATGTTGATCAGTAGGCTACTGTACATGTGGGATTGACTCTGCTCTTCTAGGGCCAGGAGGACTGCACTGGGATATATGGGTGGGATGGGGAAGGACAGTGTTAACCACAGTCTGTATTGTACAGTATGCTTTTTTATTTTTAAATTGAACCTTTATTTAACTAGGCAAGTTAGTTAAGAACAAATTCATATTCACAATGACGGCCTACCCTGGCCAA
Source organism: Oncorhynchus mykiss (assembly GCF_057628025.1). Lineage (NCBI taxonomy): Eukaryota > Metazoa > Chordata > Actinopteri > Salmoniformes > Salmonidae > Oncorhynchus > Oncorhynchus mykiss. The sequence goes on along the minus strand of NC_143033.1, from coordinate 29,022,869 downwards.
ACCCGGACGACGCTGGGCCAATTGTGCGCCACCCTATGGGACTCTCAATCACGGCCGGATGTGTTTGGATTCGAACCAGGGACTGTAGTGCCACCTCTTGCACTAAGATGCAGTGCCTTAGACCGATGCACCACTCGAGAGCCCACATGAACACATGTAAGGTTCTCTCTTTTTTTGTCTTGGGCTGTTGTGTGATAAAGCTATGTTGGCAGGTGAATAACAGCCCTAGATGTAAAATAAGTGTGCTTTTGACAACCCTGTCAGAGCATAAGTCAAGTAGTTAATGATGGTATATACCTGAGCCATCCCAGTATTATACAGTAAGTACATTTACAGTAAGCACACCACATCCCCTCACCATGTACTGTCTATATGTCCAAATCCAGATCATTTACAGTGGGAGGTGATGTACTCGCATAGATCAGTCAATAAGCCTTATGTACAGTAGTCTACTCAAATGGGATACTAGAATCATCACAGTAGAGATCAATAAGGTATTTTGACAACTATCTCCCTCACCAACTTTAAACATCTGCTATCTGAGCAACTAACCAATCGCTGCAGCTGTACATAGTCCATCGGTAAATAGCCCACCCAATTCACCTACCTCATCCCCATACTGTTTTTATTTATTTACTTTTCTGCTCTTTTGCACACCAGTAGCTCTACCTGCACACGACCTGATCATTTATCACTCCAGTGTTAATCTGCTAATTTGTAATTATTCGCCTACCTCCTCATGCCTTTTGCACACAATGTATATAGACTCTTTTTTTTCTTTTTCTTTTCTACTGTTATTGACTTGTTTATTGTTTACTCCATGTGTAACTCTGTGTTGTTCTCTGTTCACACTGCTATGCTTTATCTTGGCCAGGTCGCAGTTGTAAATGATAACTTGTTCTCAACTAGCCTACCTGGTTAAATAAAGGTGAAATCAAATAAAATAAAAAAATAGACAAGCAGTTGTTACAGGCCTTGTTTTTTAAATTTATACTTCGAGGTTGGACGTTAGCATGTAGGGCGCACCTCGTTAGTCAGTATGTGTTACACTTGTGTTGGTTGCCATCCCATTAGTGTGAAGGTGTTTCACCTGTGCTGTCCTTTAGTTGGAGAGACCCATTTTATGTTTTGAGAAAAACAATCCTTTGTCTGAGCTTTGTTTTCTCTTTGAGCCACCATTTTGGTTTGTTAACTGTCTTTAAGTTTGATGCAGGTTTTTATTTTGCTTGCCTCTTCTTTAGTGGGCGCCTTTTAGGTTTCAGTAGTTGCTAGTCAACTTTCAGTGGACACCCCCATGAGTGTCTTTCAGAACCCCTCCTGTTGCGTTTTGGTTGTATGGTAGAAAAATTACAAGATTGTTTTAATACTATTTATGCATCAAATTAGGTTTGATGAGTACCCTCTCATCTGTGGGACTGAGTTGGGCTTCTGGGGCTTGATGTTAGCAATTGCTTTATGATGGCTTGGTGATATAACCTCAAGCCTGCATTCCATAGAATGAGTTGGTGTTTGTATACTTTGAGGTGCCAGGGAGGAGATGTCTCTGGTGTGGACGGCTGATGGGAGGAATCTTGTCTTACGGGCCAAACCCTGTTTGTTATACAATTCTTCACAGTAAATGCTATCTGGCTGGGGGATACTCCTTTCTCACATACAAATCGTAACCTTTTGACCTATTCCAGACATCTGTTTGTCACATATTCAGGAGGATGTGTCTTAACTATAAAATACTGTGGCTCAGTTCTGCTCGTTGAGCTCTCGGCATCACACTTCAGAGTGTGGGATCGACCAGCTTCATTATTGCAATAGTTAATCAATATTAAATTATTAGAATATTCCACGACACTTGTTAGTTTCCCCTTCTGTTTGAGTGACATTTTTGGTTCTTGCTGGGGAATGTAACCACACTGTAGTGCTGTAGTATAATTAAAGATTTCAGGTTTCTCAATGAAGACATCCCACTTTTCTTTTCTGCTCCCCAATTTCATGATTAAATTGGTAGTTAGTTTTGTCCCATTGCTGCAACTCCCATACGAACTCGGGAGAGACAAAGCTTGAGAGCCATGCGTCCTCCGAAACACGACCCTGCCAAGCCGCACTGCTTCTTGACACACTGCTCGCTTAACCCGGAAGACAGCGGCACCAATGTGTCAGAGGGAAGGTGGTACAACTGGCGACCGTGTCAGCGTGCATGCACCCGGCCTGCCACCGGAGTCGCAAAATGGGACAAGGACATCCCAGCTGGCCAGACCCTCCCCTAACCCAGACGACGCTGGGCCAATTGTGCACCGCCTCATTGGTCTCCCGGTTGCGGCTGGGAGAACCTGGGTCTGTAGTGATGCAGTACCTTAAACGCTGCGCCACTCGGGAGGCCCACCGCTTAGGCTGTTATTTTTTGTTGTTGTTGAATGGTCACAGTTCTGGTCTGCTTAAAGGGCTACCGCAGTTCCTGATTTGGCCTTGTTTTAGCTAAATTATTGCGCTAATTTGCTTCAGCTGTGGCAGAGTTGGTTAGACTATCCAAAGTCTAACCATCTCCAAGGTTAGTTGGTAACTGTCCATTTACACAATGTAAATTACAATTTATAGATGCTTTGAGGTTTAAGTCATTGAAATTTGGAGCTATTGGGATTTTTATGTTGTCCCATGTACATTATGTAATTTAATGATGGTCCATAACTAGCCCCATAGAGATCCAAAGTCAACCTGAATTTATCACAGGCATTACAATAGGGTCTTGTGCAGCTGCACTCCAAATTGATGATTTAAAGCCAGTTTTAGTTTGATTTGAAAATGTGGTGGAGGCTTTGTATGCAGAGTGACACAATTGCAGAGCCAAGTCAAGCTCCGTACTGCATTTGCATTGCCGTGCGCCTCTCAAATCTTGTAATAATGTGGAGGGCTCCGCATTGACATGATTGCTTGGTGGGGGTGGGAGGTTCTGTGTAAACACACTCACTTCCTTCACAAAAGCTTTGTGATGCGCAAAAAGTATGTTTGTTCTAACTTCTGCGGAGGCCCCATCGCAGTAAATGCTATACCACCAGTGCAGATGTCAGATTGACCATGCAGAGTTTTTAATTTGTGTGCTGCCAGCTGTGGGCAGGATTGAAACAAACCCAACCTTCATTTACGTTGTGATGCAGTCACTACCACAAAACTCTGTTTTGGAAAAGACTGACTTTATCACCAAAATTATCCTATTTACACATTGTAGGACATTTTGACAGAATAATAAATGTTTGACTCGTACTGTGAGAAATTGAGAAATTGTTTTATTAGGGGTAGTTTCTCTTTAACGGTTGGCTCTTGCGTAGGCACCAATGTGAGGGAGTTATTTTACACTGGCCTGGTTTTTTAATCCAGGTTCTTCACGTCATCGGGCGAAAGCGGGGAGGGAGGAGTACCCTTCTCAAATCAAACAGTAATCTGCACTAGTCGGTCATGTCAACAAGCATGCTGCATCGTCCAGAATCTCTTTTCCATGAAATAAATGTGAGAATTTAAGACAATGTTTTTATAACAAAATGTATCACATTCACTACATCTGCTTAATTACTTTTGTTTTGAGACTACTTTGCTGTCGGACGGAGCAGGCACCTGGATCACGCCCAGGAGGCAGCCCGATTCCAAATCAAATGCAATCATTTTCCAGATGATGCAAAACACACCTACACAGGTGTGATTAATCAAACCCCCTCATTAGCAGCTGGGTCTGGCCTGCTTAGCTAATTGACTGTATATGAACCAGAAAAAAAAGGAGCGAGTGTGACGTCTCGCTTCGTCTTCTGCCTCTGGTATTATCCCGGCCAGGGCACAAAAAAAATCCTGATTCCACTAATCACCTCACTTCCTTACACCAAACCAATTAGCTGATCAGCTAAGGTCCTGCCCTGACTGCTGATTGATCACATGAAGTGGTTGTGAGAGTAATGGCATTGTGGCATCTGTCAGTTTGAAGGCTATTTTCTAGAGCTTGGCAGAAGCCCCACCTGACTCCTCTGGAGATAAGCTGATGGAGGGCTGAGTGAGGACTGCTTGGTGGGCACATAGTAAGATATGAGAACAGAACATAGTGTGATTCACTCTACAAGTGTGTATATAATGAAAAATATAGATTTTCATAGATGTTAGAGGTTAAGATACTGTTTCTACTGTTGAGCCCCTGTACCCCCCTCCCTTTAGATTCACATACACTACTGTTAAGAGCACCAAGCCCACACATTTAGATCTGTCTCGTGGTGAGTTAAAACAGATTGCTGTATATTGCCTGGAGTACCACATCATACTGTCACCTGTGTATTATGATTATTATTATTATTTTTAGTAGTAGTAGTGACAAATAGGAGAGGAACCTTTTTTTATTTTTTATTTTTTTATTTTTACAACTGACTTCTTTAACTGTCCTCACCTCTCTCACACCGATGGCTCTGATCATGCCTCAACGCCAAAAGAGGCAGATTATGGACCAAGGAAACTAGAAGCCTAAGAAGATGACCCCTATCACTGTATGTTGTGTACTGTTCACACTGGGGATATTGGCCGTGGGCGCTCACTTCAGTATTTCTCCCCTCCGTCTAATGTCTCCAAAAACTTTAACTACATTTTAAATATGGAGTTTCTCAATCATATTCCTGTTGTAATGTCGCCTGTAGAATTGCACCTTCAGATTCTCTTTTCCCCTTTCATCCAATCTACCCTTCTCCATTCTATATCTTCCACTCGTCTCCTGCAGTCTGGCATCTTGTCGACAGAAAGTTCTTCTTCTGCTCCCAGTCATTGAAGTTCATCAACAGCGACGGCGTGTGATCGGAAAGCAGACTGTGCCAGTAAAGAGGCTGAGCTCACCTGTATCCAGCCAAACAGCCAATGCCACCTTCCCAAGCAAAACCAACAGCACCCACTCCACTGTCTGTTTTATCTTCTCTCTATTATCATCATCCTCTCATCTCACCATACCTCTCTCTGCCTCTACTTTCTCTTAAAGAGGCAATCTGCAGTTGCTACATACATTTTTGGACTTAAAAATGAATGAGAAAGATATATATATCTCCATTGATTCTTGAAGAATGTAATTTATCAATGCCTCGTAAACTGAGTTTAACTGTTGTACCCCATCCGAACATAATATACTTTGGCTTAAAACAAGCTTATTCTTTGTTAAATAAAGTAAATTTACACAAACATATAGCCTTAACGTGGTTCAAAATACAATTTTGATATCATGGAGGTCAGCCCCATCCCTCAGCTTTTTACTGAAACGGGTGGGGAATTGGCTTTGTTATTGTTTCAACTGCCGATTGCCTCTAACTCATCCTCTTTCTCTGCTCAGTGTGGTTGATGGAGGGCAAAGTGGATGTGTGTCAGGTAAAGCTCCACCATTACACACAGGCCTACAAAATGTCTACCTTTAGTAAGTTTGCTAGACGATCACACTGGTAATGTAGTCATACTTTGCATTAATCTGTCTTCTAATGCCATTTCTTCCGCTCTCACTCCCTCTTTCTCTCCCAGGGTGACAGTGGGGGTCCCCTTGTGTTCCTATCCTGGTTTTGGCAGCTGGTGGGGGTGGTGAGCTGGGGGGTGGGCTGTGCCTGCCGGGGCACCCTGGGGTCTACTGAAGAGTATGTGATGGATAACAGATACCTCATTGTGTTGCATTCCCACTTTTACAGGTGTCGTTGAAATTCCTTACCTGATATGATTTGGTTCTCCTTTTTTGTTTCAGAAGTACTACTGAAAATCCAGTTTCTCTCAGCGGTAACTACTGTAAACTGACTGGTATTCTCTCTCGTTGAGCGCTGAGTGGTTCTGGAAAACATTCACACAGTCAAAAGACATACACACTGCACTGACTCACAATACTGAGCTGTAAAGTTTCTTTGTGTTCTTATTTTATATTATCTTAGAGACTTTGAGTTATGTATTTCATTTTTTACAAATATTTTATGGTTGATTAATGATTTGTCCAATTTTGACAGGAAAAAAAAAGACAATGTACTATTATATTCAAAAGTTTATTGGATTCTTGTGGCTTTTTATAATAAATCATATGAGCGGATATGCATGATGGAGAGATTACATGGGAGGCATCATTTGAGGGAATAGGAGAAACATGGCTGTACATTCATATTAGTTGGAAGAGGAATGTGGGACTAAGGGGTCAGTATTGTCTGGGTACATTATAGATTCAAACATTCTGTTGTCTTAAGTGCAATAATGGATGAGGTCACTATTTCCGCTACTACAACTTGGCACAACAAAGTGTTCTCAGAATTTCCAAACCACAAAGATTGAACTTTTGCTTCACCTATCCAGTTTTCAGTACAGTTGTCAAAATAAAGGGAACAAGGAAGACAGTTGGTACTAGGTCATCCAGAACTGTGTAAGGGCATTTCAACAGAACGCGTGAGTCACTTTCACAGTTCGGCTTTGTTTAGAGGTTATACATGTAACATTTCCACCTGCAACTAGCGCCAAATGTCAATTACATACCAGTAGAAGCAAAGGAATAGAAATCACAAGAATAAAATCTACTTTTTAGAAAGCTGCGTGACGCTGCAAATTAGTTGTGTACAACTTCCTGCATTACGATTGGTTCTCGTTTGTGAGGTTGACAACAATAGCAAGAACATTAGCAGTACAAAACTTCTTCGTCCTTGTAACAATCTTTTTTGGATTGTGATACGGTAAGCTGTACTATGTCATTTGTAAGCATTTGTAAGCAGTCGCCTTTAAAAAAAAAACATGATGCAATTGGATTTATGGCTTACATCTTACATGTTGCTCCTTGAAATTACACTGTATATTGCATAGCTCCATAGGTTCTAACATTCAGGAACCTTTGAAGGTCTTTTCACACATCACAACAGAACTAAACTTGACATGAGAGAAGACACAACTATGTGCCTTCCAAACATTGACAAAAAGGGCCACATACTGTAGTAACAGAAAAAAAGAGGCTAGCTTCCCAGAGTGAGAAGGGAAAGCTTATACATCAGTGCATTACAGGCTAAATAAGTATTCAAATCTGCGCAGCAAGGTCTGCACTATGTACCTCTCCTTTGTACTTAATCGATTGGCCAGAATCTCTATACAGGTGATTTCACAGGTCTGAACCAGACAGTCTCTGTTTAAAAACAATGAAAACGAGCAGTGCTGCAGACCTCAAGGACTGAATACCCTTGAACTATAAGCCTATGTTCCTCATCTACCCTGGATCAACTCCATATCCCATATGCCACTTTGATTACTGTTGCTCTTGTCATTTTTATTGCTTACATTATCACAGTAAAAGGAACTCAAAATGGTTTATTGGAATCCTGCAGTAGCTACAGTATAGTTATGTTGATGTGATGTCAGGGCAGCTTTGCGAAAGCAAATCCCATTGAGGGAACTGCAGCAGCCTGTCCTACAGTGCGTGGATGTCTTCCTCTCCGTAGTGGTGTTTGTGTTTGCATAGTATCACTGTTATCTTAGGAGAGTATGAATCAGCCAGGGATTCAGTGCCACAAGCTCAAAGCCATGTCCAACCAGAGATAGTACATGTACTACTGTCGATGGCCAAACCATGGTGTCGGTCTGTTCTCATCTAAGACAGCAAAGATTATTCATTCAACTTTACCCTCATGTTAAATATACATTTAGGTTAATTCACTCACTGCTCCACCGATACAACACATCTCTGTTTACACACATGTCTAGCACAGCCGAAGAATATACATATCTACGGTAAAGTGCCCAAAATATCCTCCTGCTATTGCTACAAGCCAGTGCATTTATTTGAAGGGCTATGCTATGGGAACAGCAACACCAGGGGTTGTCCACATTAGAAACAGGTTCAGCAAGTGATTGAGGGAGGTATATTTGTTATGTTTATACAATGACAGATTCAGCAAGTTCCTGGACAATGGACATAGACGTGAACTTCTTCCCTGAACATGGGTTTTCCACAATTCTGTCACACACTGGAAGTATCTTCAAAACAACTATTGTATCTTGACATTGTAGTTCACTAGCAATGGGTTTCCATTGCTAGTCAATGACATTCCATTCCTGATCAGATATGGGTTTCTCCCAGTCCATTCCTGATCAGACGTGGGTTTCTCAGGGTTATCCCAGTCCATTCCTGATCAGACGTGGGTTTCTCAGGGTTATCCCAGTCCATTCCTGATCAGACGTGGGTTTCTCAGGGTTATCCCAGTCCATTCCTGATCAGACGTGGGTTTTTCAGGGTTATCCCAGTCCATTCCTGATCAGACATGGGTTTTTCAGGGTTATCCCAGTCCATTCCTGATCAGACGTGGGTTTCTCAGGGTTATCCCAGTCCATTCCTGATCAGACGTGGGTTTTTCAGGGTTATCCCAGTCCATTCCTGATCAGACGTGGGTTTCTCAGGGTTATCCCAGTCCATTCCTGATCAGACGTGGGTTTCTCAGGGTTATCCCTGTCCATTCCTGATCAGACGTGGGTTTCTCAGGGTTATCCCAATCCATTCCTGATCAGACGTGGGTTTCTCAGGGTTATCCCTGTCCATTCCTGATCAGATGTGGGTTTCTCAGGGTTATCCCAGTCCATTCCTGATCAGACATGGGTTTCTCAGGGTTATCCCAGTCCATTCCTGATCAGACGTGGGTTTCTCAGGGTTATCCCAGTTTGGCAAAATAAATGGGCTGAATATGAGATATTAGTTGTGTGTCTATTCTACACTGTCCAGTAAAGATCGGTTCCAGTCTTTCACGCTACCTGCAACCTAAATGCTGCTCCATGCATCTCTTTATGGTGTAGTTAGTGGAGGTTTCCGTAATGACTGTAGCTGATCGATATGTTTTTTTGCAGATGGTGAATTTGTGTTGAATCATGAGCCATGAATGAACCATCATAAATTCTGCTGGGTACTTATTGCAGTGTGTAAAAACATGAATGTGTGTGAATGTGCTCTGTACAGCAAAGAGAGATCCATTTGTAAATTACTTACTATAAGAAATGTGGCGGATATTTCTATTGGGGGGGGGGGGGGGGGGTTAATGTTCATGCCAGAAGACCCACTTTACCAAATAGTGTGCATAGCCTTGGCACACTGGATGTAGCAGGGGTTGGCATGATATGAGGAGATTTAGATCCAGGTTCAAAGCAGACAGAACTTACCACATTATATGTGGTTAAATCTTGGATTCCAGAAAGGAACACAAGAGAGAGTACATGTCTATTGTCAAGCATTGTGTCTCTAAATCTGCCCTGGGGTTTCACATGCTTATAAATACATTAAAAAGGTTATTTGTCTTAAAAGCAGCATTAGTAGAGGTTCATTTTTTTCTAGTGGGTTGGTTTCAAGGGATTGTCTATAATTTCATTCATCAGCTTGCAGTATTATTCACTTGCGTTTTTCTGCGTTTGGTAAATGGTTTTGCAGTATTTAGTCTTCCTATCAGCAGAGGAAGATAGAAGCGCTAACAGGCACCAGTGCTTTATATCAAGCAAAGAAAGTGTATTAAGTTCTGAACTGGATCCTTTCTCACATCTCACCACAGCATCACCCTTTTAAAGACCTTAGTTTCTAAATATTATAAAATAAGCTTAATTAATCACTTTTGGATAGGCAGAGTTAATATCATTGTATTCTATCTAAACAACACTAAACTCAACTCTATGTGAATCAGAGCATTACTGAATAAGCTGAATCTGACGTGGCAAAATGTCACTGGAGATTGAATTAGACTGCGTGTTTCTACAAAACACAATATTTTAATTTGTAGACCATTTCAGTTAAGCCCAGAGTAGTACGGTTGGTGAAGAGAGGAGGATCCAGCACAGTTTAAACAACATTATTACATTGCGTTATTCCCTGTCTCAAGCGTATATTCAATTAATCTCTTTTTTTGTTTTTTATTATCATATGAAAAACGGTCCTAGGTTTAAGATTTTTTTTGAAACAATATACCAACTTGAACATATGGGGGTGGTTTCCCAGACACAGCCTAAGCTTATTGGACTAACAAACACTTTCAATGAAGAATCTCCATCGGACGTGCTTCTCAGTCCAAAAAACCTGCCCAAGAAACCTGCCCATGGAGTCACGAGTGCATACACATGTTTGTGCATATAAATATATGCATAGATATAACTGTATATTTATATATGGTTGTACATACATGCAAGTACTCTCATTTCTTCTTTGGTGTCGTTGGTTTCGAAGTTTTGGATCCTGAGACATTGTTTGTTTCATCTGCTGAGGAAGATTGTACAAGGCACTCGATCTTTCTGTGGAGGGGAGGAACAGAGGAGAGAGGAGGGTTAGAAGAGACACCTGCGTTTTCTACGTATTTGACATTGTAGCCCGACTTTATTGATGCTTTACTACAGTTTGGAGGCACCAAGATGAGCTGAAGGTGTTTCTCTGTGAGGATGGCCAGTTGGCTACTCTCTGTGGCCCCATCTGTCTTACTCACTTCTTCTCCTCGATTTTGAAGAGAACGAAGAGGATGAAGTTCTTCACCAGCATGAAAGTCATCAGCAGGGCGATGGCTCCGCCAACTGCAGAAGCAATTATGATGGTGAGAGTGTTGTCCACCACTCGTACTGCCGAGAAGGAACCAGGGAGAGGAGAAGGTAGAGGCTGATCAGACAAACAGTACCTACCTACAGTGCATCGTCTACAGCACAACACATCTAGACTTTGTGGTCCATATAGTATTCGCCCTGCCCATTGGCAGCACCAGAGGACCTACAGTATATGATCTGCCTGCAATAAAGCAAAGAGAACGCTAGTTAATACTCACACTCGTCCACCACGACAAGGGTAAAGATAGCGCTGTGGTTCTTGCCCTTCTCTTTGGGGTTGCGTCCGAAGCAGGTGTACTGGCCCTCGTCCTCAAAGGTGATGTTCCAAAGCAGGATGGAGATGTTGTTGTGATCACCGGTGCCGATAAAATCCACCCGTTCCCGGAAGATACTCACTGGATGGGGATCCATCCCATCTAACGGAATCACAGACTCACACACCTGAGAGGACCAGGCAGTCGACAATCATCTAACACTCACAATATCTGACCACAACTCCAATCAAAACACTCACAATAGCGATATCACTTACTGATGCAGGAAAACCATTGGGTCTTCACCACAAATTAGAACACTTGAAAATATGATCTCCCCACACTGACTTTGAACATCCCTGCCGCTATCTGTGTGAGATTTGAGCTGACAAATGACAGTAGTTGTTGTGCGGCTTCTGTTGCTGCAGTGGGCCAGGGCAGCTCTGACCCACCTTCTGCATAGTGCCGTTGTCGTTGTACTGCCAGTTGAAGTAGAGGTTTTTGATGCCGATACAGCTGGCGTAGGTGCAGGGTAGAATCACAGTACTGCCGTTCAACGCCTCCAGGAACGGGACCTTCCCTGTGGACATCTCCAGGCCCTGAGCAGACCACACACCTGGGAGGGAGGGGGCAGGGGGAAATTTAAAAGGTAGTACACAATACTACTAAGAAATACAGAAAGGGAAAAAACAACACAAACCTGAGTGAGAAATGGCCCATTCCCAGGTTACTATAGCTCATCCATTGACATACTGTAGAGCTGTCAAATAATTATTGACTGATGTCTATTGTAATCCCCTCTACCCCTATCCCTTCTTAACTGATCCTGCAAACTTTCAGTGATTTGAAAACTACGGGCTCTATTCAACCTGTATCGCTGAAGGAAATGTAAAAGTAAATTTACACATTCAAAACAGAATGATGGCAAATGTCGTGCATTTCTGCAGTAACCAGACAGAAACATGTAGAACATCTCAGCAGAATATTTAATCATTCCAAACACAGCTGATTGCAATTTCAGCTAAAAGTCTACCCAAGTGTCCTGTTTTTAGTCTCGTTACCAAAACAGACAAAAGAGGAAGGCTTCGGAATGATTTAGGTTGGAAACATGAATCAAGGTAGACAGGTTGGTGGGGAAAGAAGAGTGGCAGGGAGAGGGAGAATGCGTGGAGGACAAAGGAGAAAAAGAGAAGAGAAGAGTGGTGGGCCAAAATACCAGCCAAAATACCAGCAACAGTGTGTGAAAACCTTGTGAAGACTTACAGAAAACGTTTGACCTCTGTCATTGCCAACAAATAGTATATAACAAGTATTGAGATAAACTTTTGTTATTGACCAAATACTTATTTTCCACCATAATTTGCAAATAAATTCATTAAAAATCCTACAATGTGATTTTGTCTGTCATAGTTGAAGTGTACCTCTGATGAAAATTACAGGCCTCTCTCATCTTTTTAAGTGGGAGAACTTGCACAATTGGTGGTTGACAAAATACTTTTTTGCCCACTGTACATATGAGATGTGTAATGTAGGGTATGTAAACATTATATAAAGTGGCATTGTTTAAAGTGACCAATGATACATTTATTACATCCATTTTTTTTATTATTAAAGTGGCTGGAGTTGAGTCAGTATGTTGGCAGCAGCCAGTCAATGTTAGTGGTGGCTGTTTAACAGTCTGATGGCCTTGAGATAGAAGCTGTTTTTCAGTCTCTCGGTCTCAGCTTTGATACACCTATACTGACCTCGTCTTCTGGATGATAGCGGGGTGAACAGGCAGTGGCTTGGTGGTTGTTGTCCTTGATGATCTTTTTGGCCTTCCTGTGACATCGGGTGGTGTAGGTGTCCCGGAGGGCAGGTAGTTTGCCCACGGTGATGCGTTGTGTAGACCTCATCACCTTTTGGAGAGCCTTACGGTCGGAGCAGACAAATTTCTTCAGCCTCCTGAGGTTGAAGAGGCGCTGTTGCGCTTTCTTCACCACGCTGTCTGTGTCGGTGGACCATTTCAGTTTGTCAGTGATGTGTACGCCGAGGAACTTAAAACTTTCCACCACTGTCCCGTCGATGTGAAATCCACGATCATCTTGATTTTTTGACGTTGAGTGCGAGGTTATTTTCCTGACACCACTCCCCGAGGTCCCTCACCTCCTCCCTGTAGGCCGTCTCGTCGTTGTTGGTAATCAAGCCTACCACTGTAGTGTCGTCTGTAAACTTGATGATTGAGTTGGAGGTGTGCATGGCCACACAGTCATGGGTGAACAGGGAGTACAGGAGAGGGCTGAGAACGCACCCTTGTGGGGCCCCACTGTTAAGGATCAGCGGGGTGGAGATGTTTCCTACCTTCACCACCTGGGGGCGGCCCGTCAGAAAGTCCAAGACCCAGTTGCACAGGGCAGGGTCGAGACCCAGTGTCTGACGAGTGACGATTTTGACGAGTTTGGAGGGTACTATGGTGTTAAATGCTGAGCTGTAATCGATGAACAGCATTCGTACATAGGTATTCCTCTTGTCCCGATGGGTTAGGGCAGTGTGATTGCGTTGTCTGTGGACCTATTGAGGTGGTAAGCAAATTGGAGTGGGTCTAGGGTGTCAGGTAGAGTGGAGGTGATATGATCCTTAACTAGTCTCTCAAAGCACTTCATGATGACGTTACCTTAGCTTTCTTGGGAACAGGAACAATGGTGGCCCTCTTGAAGCATGTGGGAACAGCGGACTGGGATAGGGATGGATTGAATATGTCTGTAAACACACCAGCCAACTGGTCTGCGCATGCTCTGAGGACGTGGCTAGGGATGCCATCTGAGCCGGCAGCCTTGTGATGGTTAACACGTTTAAATGTTTTACTCACGTTGGCTGTGGTGAAGGAGAGCCTGCAGGTTTTGGTATCGGGCCGTGTCAGTGGCACTGTATTGTCCTCAAAGCTAGCAAAGAAGTTGTTTAGTTTGTCTGGGAGCAAGACATCGGTGTCTGCGACGGGGCTGATTTTCTTTTTGTAATCCGTGATTGACTGTAGACCCTGCCACATACTTCTCCTGTCTGAGCCGTTGAATTGCGATTTTACTTTGTCTCTATACTGATGCTTAACTTGTTTGATTGCCTTGCGGAGGGAATAGCTAAACTGTTTGTATTCAGTCATGATTAAAAGCGGTGGTTCGAGCTTTCAGTTTTGTGCGAATGCTGCCATCAATCCACGGTTTCTGGTTGGGGAAGGTTTTAATAGTCAAAGTGGGTACAACATCACCGATGCATTTGCTATTAAACTCGCTCACCGAATCTTTTGGTAGATAATGCGGTCGACATTTGATTGTAAGGAATTCTAGGTCAGGTGAACAAAAGGACTTGAGTTTCTGTATGTTGTTATGGTCACACCCCGACTCATTAATCATAAGGCATACACCTCCGCCCTTCTTCTTACCAGAGAGATGTTTGTTTCTGTCGGCGCGATGCGTGAAGAAACCAGGTGGCTGTACTGACTAACGTATCCTGAGTGAGCCATGTTTCCGTGAAACAGAGAATGTTACAATCTCTGATGTCTCTCTGGGAGGCAACCCTTGTTCTAATTCCATCTACCTTGTTGTCAAGAGACTGGACATTGGCGAGTAGTATACTCGGGAGCGGTGGGCGATGTGCACATCTACGGAGCCTGACCAGAAGACCACTCCATCTGCGCCATTATTTTGGGTCACCTACTGGGATCCGATCCATTGTCCTTGGTGGTGGTCCAACCAGAGGATCCGCTTCGGGAAAGTCATATTCCTGGTCGTAATGTTGGTAAGTTGAAGTTTCTCTTATATCCAATAGTTCCTCTCGGCTGTATGTAATATGACTTAAGATTTCATGGGGTAACAATGTAAGAAATAATACATGAAAAAAAACAATACTGCATAGTTTCCTAAGAATGCAAAGTGAGGCGACCATCTCTGTCGGCGCCATCACAGTCTGCCCTCCTGTTTTTCCCAGTCTCTCTTTTTCACACCCTCCTGGTTTTGAACCTTCCCTGTCCTGACTCTGAGCCTGCCTGCCAACCTGTACCTTTGCTACACATAACTACATATTACAGTACAATACAGTATTTTTTTAACTTATACTGACATTTTGAAATATGCTGATTGTTGTGTTTTTCAGTAGGATCCAAAGGTTGACTCCCTCAGGAGGGAGAGGCAGAATATTATCAGATGAGCAGGAAATTGCTATTGTTGACATGGTAATTGGCAACGATGCAATAAAACTGCAGGAAATTTGGGACAGAGTGCTGGCAGACAATATCACTTTTGGGAATGTGAATACGGTCAGCACAACGACAATTGCAAGAGTCCCAGAGAAACATAAAATAAGGATGAAGCAGTTGTACACTGTACCCTGGCTGTACTGTATTTTAGAGTAAATGAGATGGAATTCAGGCAAACTTCACATACGTTCTTCGTTGTGGATGAAGCTGGATTCAACCTGGCAAAGACATGCTGCAGAGGAATGAAATTTGATTGGACAGATCAACCATGGATGTCCCAGGCCAGAGAGGAGCTAACATCACAATGTGTGCAGCACTGTCTAATGATGGTTTGCTGTTACACAAACCACTCATTGACCCCTACTATACAGAGAGGCTCATTTCTTTTCTGGATGACCTGCATAATCGACTTGTGCCAGCGGAGGAAAGAAGGGCAAGAAACTCCTACCTTCTGCTGCAGTCACAGACTGGTTTGCTGCACATCCCAGGATGTCAGCACTATTCCTGCCTCCATACTCTCCCTTCCTAAACCCCATAGAGGAGTATCTCTGCGTGGAGGTGGAAGGTTTATGACCACCATCCACATGGCTAGATGTCCTTACTGGATGCCATGAATGCGGGGTGTGGAGACACTTGTCCTGAAGACTGCCAGGGTGTGGAGACACTTCTCCTGAAAACTGCCAGGGTGTGGAGATACTTCTCCTGAAAACTGCCAGGGTGTGGAGACACTTCTCCTGAAGACTGCCAGGGTGTGGAGATACTTCTCCGGAAGACTGCCAGGGTGTGGAGACACTTCTCCTGAAAACTGCCAGGGTGTGGAGACACTTCTCCTGAAGACTGCCAGGGTGTGGAGACACTTCTCCGGAAGACTGCCAGGGTGTGGAGACACTTCTCCTGAAGATTGCCAGGGTGTGGAGACACTTCTCCTGAAGACTGCCAGGGTGTGGAGACACTTCTCCTGAAGACTGCCAGGGTGTGGAGACACTTCTCCTGAAGACTGCCAGGATGTGGAGACACTTCTCCTGAAGACTGCCAGGGTGTGGAGACACTTCTCCTGAAGACTGCCAGGGTGTGGAGACACTTCTCCTGAAGACTGCCAGGGTGTGGAGACACTTCTCCTGAAGACTGCCAGAGTGTGGAGACACTTCTCCTGAAGACTGCCAGGGTGTGGAGACACTTCTCCTGAAGACTGCCAGGGTGTGGAGACACTTCTCCTGAAGACTGCCAGAGTGTGGAGACACTTCTCCTGAAGACTGCCAGAGTGTGGAGACACTTCTCCTGAAGACTGCCAGGGTGTGGAGACACTTCTCCTGAAGACTGCCAGGGTTGGATTAGACATTCCAGAAGACACTTTACAAGATGCATCGCCAGAGAAGATATAAGATGTGATGCAGGAGAGAGGGAGAACTAGAACCCTCACAGTACTGTACAATGAGTGATTATACTAGACATGTTGATGAGAACTAGAACCCTCACAGTACTGTACAATGAGTGATTATACTAGACATGTTGATGAGAACTAGAACCCTCACAGTACTGTACAATGAGTGATTATACTAGACATGTTTTTATTATTATTGCAGCCCTGGAATTTCAGGAATGTTTTTTTTTAACTTATTTAAGTAAATTACTAAGATATAGAAAAAAAATAAAGGCTATTGACGCAAATTGTGGCATTTCTGATTCATTCTTGTTACGTATATTTTAGTACAGCCAAAGTGAAAAGGTGTTATTCTTATTCTATAATAAAATATTGATTTTTGTGAAATCATTCAAAGAGAGAAGTTAATTTATGTAATGCTCCCTGTTAGTGTTTTTAAGGTCAGTGTGTTCTGAGTGAGAATTGATGGCAGTTATGGTCGAACGAGCTTATTTTGAGACATGTACAGTATGAAGTGTTTTGAGTTTTGGAGGTGAGATGAACTGTTTGGCCAAGATTCATGTTGGTAATGCAGACTGTAGAGTTTTGAAGTAGCTTCAGTATTGACCAACGCTTCTTAGCAATTGAAAAAAACTGCACGCTTAACTATTGTACAGAGAATGTGCATATTGCAATAAGACAGGACAAGGATATACACTTCCGTACCTTCATTTGCATGCATGCACGCTGGCACACACAATTCACAGACCACACGCACTTAGGTCTGCAGTAATCTTATGGCACAGACCCCCAGTCTAGAGGTAGTGAGAGGGAGAAAGAAGGATGGGACAGGGGGAAAAAAGCGCTATTCCTACATATTACAGATGTAGGATCTTCATTTGATCACCCTGTTGCAGGAGAACTCAAGTTTCAATGTTACAGTGAAATGACTTTCTTGCAAAACGCAACAATGTAATACTAAAAATAACAAGCAGGAAATGTTTAACTTGTGAGGTTTGAAAAAGACGTACAAAGTGTGTAATTTCCCCTTTGAAATAACAAAAATGTCCATTAACATGAATTATTATCCACATTTACATTTCCTGTTGATGCAGGATTATTTTTCTGCTGTAACAAACTCGCTCAAATTAAGATCCTACATCTGTATGTACAGTTGTGTGTGTAGTATTTTATTACAGTGTTCGGGATGTTGTGAGGCCATTTAACTCAATGCAGGCTCATTAAACTCAGTAATTAGCTAATTAGTTTGGGCTCATCTCCCCTTTAAGGGAATCCAAATAACGCAGGTCCCACCACCTCTAACACGATCCAGATAATGCCGACACCAACACTTCTCAAGTGGACCTAAAGATGATGGATGGTTAGTCTGGTTACATGCCATCACTGGGACAATACAGTAATGCTGCTCACATACTTTCCTCCTCTGCCCAGTCTGTTCTCTCCTCAAATTCACTAAACAATAGTATTAACTGTCCTGGCTATCCCATTTTCTCTTGCTCTGTTTGTCCCTCTGCAGCCCCCATTCCTAAATATTTTTTCTCCCTCTGTTTTTACATCACACCTCAGCTGTGTGACACATCGTCAATAACCGACTCAAGGTCAGGTTTAGACAAGCAGTTTGGGATAATACATGGCTGTAAACTCCAGGGAGGGCTGCACAGGGAGCAAAATGACTCCTTCACTCAGATTCCTTCCCTCTTTTTCTCTTTCGCTCACACACACACACACACACACACACACAGTCCCAATGCAGCACAGTGATGCAGCAGAAACTCTCACACATCTCAGATTGTTCTGAAATTGTTTCTGTTAGATTTGCATTTTTGCAACATTGTTTTGTTGACATAAGGAATCCAAAGAAATGGCCAAAAGCTACCTCCCACAACCCACACCAATCTCACCCAAACAAAAATTATATAGTATCAGTTCTCTATGTCTGACAAGTAGTATGACGCTGAAGTATTGAGAATTGTTTCTTCATCCTCTGTAATCTATTCCCAATTAATTTGATGTATTTGAAGCTGTTAGGTTTACGTTCCATACTACATCCTGATATTACTAGGTTTAGATTAGATTTTGTTTGCCTCCCGAGTGGCGCAGCGGTCTAAGGCACTGCATCGTAGTGCTTGAGGCATCACTACAGACCCAAATTCGATCCCAGGTTATGTCAACCGGCCGTGACCGGGAGTTCCATAGGGCGGCGCACAATTGGCCCAGCTTCATCCTGGTTAGGGGGGGGATTTGGCCGGGTGGGCTTTACTTGGCTCATCACACTCTAGAAACCCCTTGTGTGGCAGGAGTTGCAGGCTGACTTCGATCATCAGTTTAACAGTGTTTCCTCCGAAACATTTGTGTGGCTGGCTTCCAGGTGAAGGGGGCGGGTGTTAAGAAGCGAGGTTTAGCGGATCATGTTTCGGAGGACGCATGATTCAACAATTGCCTTTCCCGAGCGCGTCGGGGAGTTGCAGTGATTAGACAAGATCGCAATTGGGGAGAAAAAGCAGTTAAAATACAAAAATAATAATAACAGAGTTTGTTTAGTCGTGACATGTACAGGGACGCAGATGCTCCGGGCTCCAACAGTGCAGGTACATAAAACATATAAATATATAACTGAAGCATGCTGACGCCTTTACAGGATAAGGAAACTAATATGTAATTGTGTAATTTGGGTGAACTATCCATTTAACATTGAGGGTGGGTGGGAACAGCACCATCTAGTGGTTAGAACCTGATATTACCATTCAAAAGCTTGGGGTCACTTAGAAATGTCCTTGTTTTTGAAAAGGCACATTTTTTGTCTATTAAAATAACAGAAAATTGAGCAGAAATACAGTAGACATTTTTAATCTTGTAAATTACTATTGTAGCTGGAAACGGCTGGCAGCTTCATTAAATAGTATCAACAAAACACCAGTCTCAACGTCAACAGCGGAGAGGCGACTCTGGGATGCTGGCCTTCTAGGCAGAGTTCCTCTGTCCAGTGTCTGTGTTCTTATGCCCATCTTAATCTTTTTTTTTCTCAGAACAAGAATAGACTGACGAGTTTCAGAAGAAAGATCTTTGTTTCTGGCCATATTGAGCCTGTAATCGAACCCACAAATGCTGATGCTCCAGATAGTCAACTAGTCTAAAGAAGGCCAGTTTTATTGCTTCTTTAAAATCAGCAGTTTTCAGCAAACATAATTGCAAAAGGGTTTTCTAATGACCAATTAGCCTTTTAAAATTATAAACTTGGAGTAGCTAACACAAAGCGCCATTGGAACACAGGAGTGATGGTTGCTGATAATAGGCCTCTGTACGCCTATGTAGATATTAAAAAATCTGTTGTTTCCAGCTACAATAGTCATTTGCAACATTAACAATGTCTACACTGTATCTGATAAATGTTATGTTATTTAAAAAAAACGTGCTTTTCTTTCAAAAACAAGAACATTTCTAAGTGACCCCAAACTTTTCAACAGTAGTGCAGGTTGGAACATAAATCTACTGTAACTTCAATGACTAATTTCTCTGAAGGGGAGGGGGGGGGGGGGCAACAAATTCACTGAGAACACATTGCCTAGGATGAAGAAACAATACTCAGAGCTGCAGCAGCATACTACTTGTCAGACAGAGAAATTATTACTGTATACTCATTGTTAGGGTGGGATTGGTGTGGGGTGTCCGTGGCTGGCTTTTGACAATATCTTTGGATTCCTCATGTTTTACTCATTGTTAGAGTAATGTTAGGTACTATATTTATTGAATATTTTATGAATCCTATAAATTTAAATGGCCAATTTGGATGCAATCAATTAGCTTAAATTCTCAGAGTTCAAATTATTTTTCATTAAAATAATGTTGCAGGAATGCTAATCTTATTAGTTTCTAAATACAGAAATGATTTCAGAATAATCAGAGATAGTGGGTGTCATGACTTGCTGAAATGAAATGGAACGACCCACAGGGCAGATGCACCTCCCTCTCTCTCTCCACTTTTCATTTCTTACACTGTTATTTGGTCCGCTCTCCTTTTTCCTCACTTGTTGTCTTTCTCTGTAACTTTGCATCTGGTTTTCAACTAGATACCACAGCCACAAAATCAGATTCCACAGCTTAGTCAAAATCGGCTACAAAAATGTGCTTTTTGGTCTTAATATAAGGTTATGGTAAGGTTGAAAATCAGATTTTAAGAAGATAAATTGTAGAAGGAGTTTAGTCATAATTATGACTTTGTGGCTGTGGAAACTAGTGACAACCCTGCATCTGTGTCTATATATTTTCTCGGCTGTTTGGTGACCATTGATATATAGTTGTAACTGAAGATAGTGCAGCTCCTACAGGATATGGCCATTAACTTTAGTGGAAAAATAAAAGGCAAGAGAGAAATCCAGTGATGTTGAGATAATCCAACAAAGACTTAGCCTCATACCAAATCCCAATCAGAGCCAAACCAGGACATCATACCCCAGGACACTTCACATGGTGATTGTCCCAGAAAAATAAAGGCACCCTGACCCTAGACCCTCCTATGGATTCTGTCAGAAGCCGTCTCCACTGGGTTGCTTATGTAATGACTTTGTTTCCAAACTGTCCTTTGTGAGGCTCTCCCTTGTGCTAAGCCTCTAACTGGAACAGTGATGCTCTACTTTCTAACCTACATGTGTCTCTTTCAAGAACAATTCTATCATGAAACCTCATAGACCTACCTGTACAACTATACCATCCATAGAACCAGAACTGAGCACACATCATGAACACTATCAACATTTTAGACAAAAAACTCCTCTAAACTATGAGCCTACAGTGTTTCCTAAATGACCCAGCAATCGTGTGGATATTAAATAGTTGAATTGCAGACACCGAGGCATAATTTGGCTGGAGGGAAGGGACAGGGTGGACTTGTCTTGCAGTCCTGTTGACTCAGAGCGTGAGACCCTCAGAGCCTGAACCTGAGCCTGACGGAGCCTGGCCGACTGCTCCTGGTCTGTCTAGCTGTTAATAATATGACTATGATATTTCACATAGTAAATGCTGCTGTCTTGACTTCATCTCAGACCAGTCCCCATTACCCCACTGCACTTCCACTGATACCAGCCAACTGCATTATTACTCTATTAACCTGGGCCTACAGAGGAGCTTCTCATCACACTGAAATGTTGTTACCCGGGATAAAATTGACTCCGAGTTAAAAGCTAAAGAAAAATCAATACAGTAACTCAATGTTACACAAAAGCTATTGATTTTGTGTTTACTGTAAAGGCAAAATAAAACGTGTTAAAATGGTAATGTCTGATATCAATAAAATACTTAGTGCATTCACAAAGTATTCAGACCCCTTGACTTTTTCCACATTTTGTTACCCTTTCGGCCTTAATCTAAAATGATTTAAATTGTTTCCCCCCCTCATCTACCTACACCCAATATCCCATAATGACAAAGCAAAAACGGTTTCTTAGAATGTTATACAAACGTATAAGAAATAAAAAACTGAGACATTACATTTACATAAGTATTCAGACCCTTTACTCAGTACTTTGTTGAAGCACCTTTGGCAGCGATTACAGCCTCGAGTCTTCTTGGGTATGAAGCTACAAGCTTGCCACACCTGTATTTGGGGAGTTTCTCCCATTCTTCTTTGCAGATCCTCTCAAGCTCTGTTAGGTTGGATAGGGAGCTTTGCTGCACAACTATTTTCAAGTACCTCCAGAGATGTTCAATCAGGTTCAAGTCCGGGCTCTGGTTGGGCCACTCAAGGACATTCAGAGACTTGTCCCGAAGCCACTCCTGTGTTGTCTTGGCTTTGTGCTTAGGGTCGTTGTCCTGTTGGAAGGTGAACCTTCGCCCCAGTCTGAGGTCGTGAGTGCTCTGGAGCAGGTTTTCATCAAGGATCTCTGTACTTTGCTCTGTTCATTTTGTTCCTCGATTCCAGTCCCTGAAAAACATCCTCACAACACGATGCTGCCACCACCATGCTTCACAGTAGGGATGGTGTCGAACACAATCCTGTCGTGGAGCTCTACGGACAATTCCTTCGACCTCATGGCTTGGTTTTTGCTCTGACATGCATTGTCAACTGTGGGACCTTATATAGACAGGTGTGTGCCTTTCCAAATAATGTCCAATCCATTTAATTTACCACAGGTGGACTCCAATCAAGTTGTAGAAACATCTCAAGGATGATCAATGAAACAGAATGCACCGGAGCTCAATTTCGAGTCTCATTGCAAAGGGTCTGAATACTTATGTAAATAAGGTATTTCTGTTTATTTGTAATACATTTGCACACACAAAAAAAACATGTTTCCCCTTTGTCATTATGGGTTGTTGTGTGTAGATGGATGAAGCATTTTCTTCATTTAACCCATTTTAGAATAAGGCTGTATCGTTACAAAATGTGGAAAAAGTCAAGGGGTCTGAACACTTCACAAATGCACTATATATTATTTTAGTCCTTTTAATTCTTATGAATACTATTGCTTATTGCTTTGATAAAATGCTTGTCCAAATGACTGCCACTGATAGGTCCTGAATAATAATATTCTGGATGACGTATTTAGTGACAAACCTCTGAACTCTGATTCAGGCTGTGAAACAGAGGGGTCTTATGTACACTGAAATTATAAAATCACCATTCTATCTGGTGACGTATGCTTAGGTATCCATCAAACATACTTCAGCATGCAAACTGACAGCAGTTTCTAGCCACCACACAAATGAAACTGATACAATTTCACCAATTTCACCAATGCAGTAAATGTTTCATAGCACACTACAGGGCAGTTGGGGTTGCAGAATTGGGGAAATTACTAAAACTTTACTCAACAGAACGAGAGCGAGGACAACCTGGGAGAGGTGCAGAGAGAGAGGGATTGGATGAAAGAGAAGTGATATATGACTGAGACAGAACATCTTACTGAGCAGCAAAGTGATGATCAGGCTGGTCCGGGGCCAGGTGGTGTGTGAGGACAACAGATACTTGGACCTGGGCTCCTCAGGCCCACTCTCCTGAACCTCCATGGCACTCCGATCCCGTCCAAAACAACCCCTGCTGTGGGATCCAGCCCAGGGTCCGTTGGGCTGGAGTTCTCCCCTCAGAAACTGGTCAGGTCTGTGTAAACCTGAATCGCCCTGGTCTGGTTGTTTGTTGTGCCTGGGCGACTGATCTGGTCACAACCGAGGCACCACGTCCCACTGTGTTGTTATCCAGTCCTGGTAGCGGTGCGTCTGCCTGCCAACCCCGACACTCCTGTCATGAAGACTGTAGGTTAGACAGAGGGCGAACAGGAGGGGAGAAAGAGGAAGCATGTGGGTGGGTAAGGGAAGAGGGTACAGACTTAAAAACAAACTCAAGGCGAACTAAGTCAATCAGCTATAATCTTTCAGTAAGAGAGCACTCCTAAACAGAGAAAGACGAGCAGAAATAATGAGGATTTAAGAGATAGAGATGAGACACGAGATAGAGAGAGAGACACGAGAGAGACACGAGAGAGAGAGAGAGAGAGAGAGAGAGAGAGAGAGAGAGAGAGGGAGAGAGAGAGAGGAAGAGAGGAGAGAGAGGAGAAAGAAAAAGAGAGAGAGTAAAGGGGATGTGTGCGCAGCGTGAGACAGTACTGCACCGTACCTCTTCCTGTGGCTGTATTCCCTGAGAAGCCGGACCAGCAGCCTGACTACACAGCACAGCTGAGTCAGAACACACGGCAGAGCAGCGGAGCTGAGCCAGGGGAGAATCACTGCGCACAGCCAGTCAGGGTGCAGTCAAGGAGATTCCACCAGCCAGCGATTCCTCTGCAGAGAAAGGCACGATGCAGTCCCAGTCAGAGAGAGAGGGGGGGGGGGGGGGAGAAGAGAGAGAAGAGAAAGGAGAGGGAGAAGAGAGAGAGCGAGAGAGAAGAGAAAAAGAGAGAGAGAAAGAGGAGGGGAGAGAGTGAGAGAAGAGAGCGAAGAGAGAACAAGGTAGAGAATGGACAGGAGGAGTGCTGCTGCAGTAACCCTGGTGGCTGGTGGCTGCTGGTTCGGACGGTCCTTTCTCTTCTTCCTGGATAGCAGAGCCCCAGTTTCTTCTTCCCTTTGCCTGCAAGCCTGCCCCTCTGGCTCGCTCTCAACTTTCCCCTGCACTCTCTCTCTCTTGGCTCAGTGCCTGCCTGTCCCTCTCTCTCTCTTTCTCTCTCTCCCTCCCCCACACTCTCTCTCTCTTTCGTAGCCTTCTCCTCCTCTTTACCCCCCTCCCCGTCTGCCTCCCTCTCTCTCTCCCCCCTCCCCTCTCCTGACTGTGAATGCAGACGCAGGCACTTTTGCCATAGTGCTTGTGGAGATCAGACAAAGTTCTGCAGTGCAGGTTGGAGGGGGTTCTGAAACAGAGCGCCAGGGACACGCCAGCCTCTACGCACTACCTTGTATTTAGAAACATCCTGGATGTAGAAATAGATATGACATGTTCTAACATTGATCTACGGTATGTGACAATGTCCTGGTAATAAAAAAAACTACACGTTCATCAACCACTCCCTTGAGTTACACTGCATAGCTTCAAATCACAGAATTTAGAGTGAGGATGTTTGCTGTTAAATGTGAACATATTTCACTCCTGTTATATCTGACGTCTACACCTGAATAAATGAGGGTGTGTGTTTATCTGCATTGTGAATGTGACTTTGAGAGCTCTCCCGCTCTCTCCTCCCTCCCAATCTCTGTCTGTACTCATCCTTACACTATGACAGAGTTGAGTTTCCTCTGACTGCATTTCTCTCCCCTCCTCTTCCCTCCCATCTCTCTCCTTCCCAGGTTTTCACATGATGATATGGATATGGTGTTGGTGTCTGGATAAGATGCTGTTCCCAGCCCTGCCTGGCCAAACCAGTTCTAACGACAGTATCATATTCCCGTACATCAGGATAATTAGCATCTATGACCATGAGTACACCATCTGGCAATCAAGGAGCCAGGGAGTATGTGTGAGGGATGGGATGTGTGCCTCAGAAGGTCAAACCAGTGAACATAGTGTCACTGCAGAGTCATGAGAACGTTATGCTAACGTAATGTGGCTGGCAGTGCAAAGATGAGTCAGTATGAAAAAACATGGTGACCCCCCCCCCACCCCCATCCTCTCATGTTGACACCCCTAACATCCTATGATAGATGTACCCAACACATGTCAATGAGAGAGGACCACTAGAGCCTGGCTGATGTACAGTGGGGCAAAAAGTATTTAGTCAGCCACCAATTGTGCAAGTTCTCCCACTTAAAAAGATGAGAGAGGCCTGTAATTTTCATCATAGGTACACTTCAACTATGACAGACAAATTGAGAAGAAAAATCCAGAAAATCACATTGTAGGATTTTTAATGAATTTATTTGCAAATTGTGGTGGAAAATAAGTATTTGGTCACCTACAAACAAGCAAGATTTCTGGCTCTCAGACCTGTAACTTCTTCTTTAAGAGGCTCCTCTGTCCTCCACTCTTTACCTGTATTAATGGCACCTGTTTGAACTTGTTATCAGTATAAAAACACCTGTCCACAACCTCAAACAGTCACACTCCAAACTCCACTATGGCCAAGACCAAAGAGCTGTCAAAGGACACCAGAAACAAAATTGTAGACCTGCACCAGGCTGGGAAGACTGAATCTGCAATAGGTAAGCAGCTTGGTTTGAAGAAATCAACTGTGGGAGCAATTATTAGGAAATGGAAGACATACAAGACCACTGATAATCTCCCTCGATCTGGGGCTCCATGCAAGATCTCACCCCGTGGGGTCAAAATGATCACAAGAACGGTGAGCAAAAATCCCAGAACCACACGGGGGGACCTAGTGAATGACCTGCAGAGAGCTGGGACCAAAGTAACAAAGCCTACCATCAATAACACACTACGCCGCCAGGGACTCAAATCCTGCAGTGCCAGACGTGTCCCCCTGCTTAAGCCAGTACATGTCCAGGCCCGTCTAAAGTTTGCTAGAGAGCATTTGGATGATCCAGAAGAAGATTGGGAGAATGTCATATGGTCAGATGAAACCAAAATATTACTTTTTGGTAAAAACTCAACTCGTCGTGTTTGGAGGACAAAGAATGCTGAGTTGCATCCAAAGAACACCATACCTACTGTGAAGAATGGGGGTGGAAACATCATGCTTTGGGGCTGTTTTTCTGCAAAGGGACCAGGACGACTGATCCGTGTAAAGGAAAGAATGAATGGGGCCATGTATCGTGAGATTTTGAGTGAAAACCTCCTATCAGCACGGGCATTGAAGATGAAACGTGGCTGGGTCTTTCAGCATGACAATGATCCCAAATACACCGCCCGGGCAACGAAGGAGTGGCTTCGTAAGAATTATTTCAAGGTCCTGGAGTGGCCTAGCCAGTCTCCAGATCTCAACCCCACAGAAAATCTTTGGATTGAGTTGAAAGTCCATGTTGCCCAGCAACAGCCCCAAAACATCACTGCTCTAGAGGAGATCTGCATGGAGGAATGGGCCAAAATACCAGCAACATTGTGTGAAAACCTTGTGAAGACTTACAGAAAACATTTGACCTCTGTCATTGCCAACAAAGGGTATATAAGTATTGAGATAAACTTTTGTTATTGACCAAATACTTATTTTCCACCATAATTTGCAAATAAATTAATTAAAAATCCTACAATGTGATTTTCTGTATTTTTTTTTCTGTCATAGTTGAAGTATACCTATGATGAAAATTGCAGGCCTCTCTCATCTTTTTAAGTGGGAGAACGTGCACAATTGGTGGCTGACTAAATACTTTTTTGCCCCACTGTATGTACTTGGGATTCATTATGGGAGTACTTGGGAGTCATTTTTGGGAGTCATTATACTCTAGAAAACTGCTTGCCACTGCATTTTCCGATTTGATCCTTCCTTTTATCAGTGATTAGTCAGCAACTTGTAAAAGCAGAGGGATCACTACATTATTTTCATAAACATATTACAGAATACAATTACAGCTTTCAGACACCCCACATTATGTGCTATTAGACTGTCAGGTCTTGTTCATTTGTGGCAAACTAAAAATTAAGCAATAAGATAATCTATTCTAAATGATTAAAACCTGAGAATAGCCCTTTATGGAATGGTATTGATATTGAGATGTAGAGAGATAGAGAGAGAGAGAGAGAGAGAGGCATTCTTACAACAGCGAGGAGAAATTAGATGATGAAGCAAAAAACTAAAACCACCTGAGCCGGTCTACAGTTACAGGAGAAGAGCACAGCTAAAGATCAGTATACACATCCGTACTCTGTCTTTTTTCTATCATTCCTTTGCCTGCCCTCTCTCTCTCCCATTATGTTCCTGTACTTTGGGATTGCAGTGTGGGGAGTCAGTACAAGTCTGGACCTCACAGCTCATGTCAGGAATCAGGAGTGGACCTACAGGTCTCTACTCTTCTACTTCAGCTGCTCGGCTCAATTGGACCTTTATTATTGTAATTATTAGCTAACCGGTTGGGTACCTGACTGACCTTACTTTGAAAATAATGTCTGGGCATTCAAAAGTAGGCAGCTGCAGGTAATGGCCAGTAAAGCATATTTCTGCTTCTGTTGCAATTTAGTTGCATTGTGATCTATTATTCATTAGGACTGTTATTTCCTGCGTCATGAACTATTTATGGAAAGTCTTTAGGAGGGGGCGTGGGGAACTTTTCATTAACCATCTACACATTTCTATTTCGGATAAAATATATTAGACACACGAGGTACTGTAGGTATATGTTTTTTTTGCCTTTCATCTGTCAGTTAAGTACTTTCTGCTTTTGGTCTAAAACTTCTGCTAAGTGTATGTTCTGAAAATCTGTTGAAATAGGGAAGTTTTCAAGAAGTACTGGGACACTTATCAGTGTGTTGGGACTGGGACAAGTAGATGTGGTCTAAGATGCAGTGGATAGAGCAGAGAGAGGTGTACTTTAACATTAACTTCATCCCAGTTAAAAGCAAGATCAATGCAATAGGAAGTGGAGGGAATTAAAGTAAGTGTGTGTGTGTGTGTGTGTGTGTGTGTGTGTATATGTGTGTGTGTGTGTGTGTGTGTGTGTGTGTGTGTG
Organism: Oncorhynchus mykiss; assembly: GCF_057628025.1. Taxonomy (NCBI): domain Eukaryota; kingdom Metazoa; phylum Chordata; class Actinopteri; order Salmoniformes; family Salmonidae; genus Oncorhynchus; species Oncorhynchus mykiss. The sequence continues at coordinate 28,994,410 of NC_143033.1, read as the reverse complement.
TGTGTGTGTGTGTGTGTGTGTGTGTGTGTGTGTGTGTGTGTGTGTGTGTGTGTGTGTGTGTGTGTATATGTGTGTGTGTGTGTGTGTGTGTGTGTGTGTGTGTGTGTGTGTGTGTGTGTTCTGCTGTCCGGTCTCCTCCCCAGAGAATAACTGCAGCAGTGCTGGGAACGCTTCCAGACCTGAGGGGGGAAAAAAAACAAACTATTTTACTGCAGAAAGAGAAGGGTGCTGCAGATCTCAGCCTGGGTCTACAGTCATCAGATATGCACGCATGCACACACTCACATGCACCACATTTATCCCTCATACCGTATACATTCAATATACTTATATTCACAACCATGCAGCCTCAAGAGGCACCCCCAGTCTAAAACACACACATCCTTGGATGAGTAGGTGTCCTCTGACGTTACTGCAGCACGGCGTCTGCTCCAGAGGGAGGAGATGAGCACACACCGATTTACTGCAGCCAAAGAGCACGCACAAACACGTATACACTCACATACACACACACCCTCACGTATACACACGCACTATTATAAGCACATTCTAGATGCCTACTTACAAATACGAAGTATATCACTTTGGGCTTATGACATGCAACTGCAAACCAGGCATTCCATCTTGAGGACACACACATGCACAGCTGCACACGCATAGACTTTAGCATAAGTACCGACAACGTTAGCATTACTAGCTAAGTACCTGCAACGTTAACATTAAAGTAAGGGTAAGCCATTAACAGACTGTGACAAGTATGATTCAAGACACTCACAAGATGAATGCATGACCTAAAGTGTTGCAACAGATCACTGATTCCCTCCTTCCTCACACTTTTCCTCTCTCTGTCTCTCGCTCCCTCTTCCTCTCTTTGCCTTTTACTCAAGGTCAAGGTCACTGACTAGAATAAATATTCAAAGAATTGTGTCTCATTTGCTTCGACTTTATAAATGATTCAGTTCTCAACAAAAAAACACAAGAACCTACACTTAGTGTAACTCAATTTCACAGTATATAAAGCACATAAGATCTTTAAAAAGTATATTCAGTGTAGACTGATTAAAATACTGTATCTTGATGGCTTCCTGTGTAATGTATTTATAATGATGTATAAATGTATTTCTGACTGTGTACTGTATGTAAAAGGTAAATCAAAGTTTATGGCAGAGTTCACCAACAGGCAGCCCGCGAGATTATTTTGGCACGCGGTTGGTTTTATTTGCTTGTGGCATGTATTCATGGATGCCAAAGGAAGCCAGGTTTCCCTCAAAAAAATGTACCAAGAAGAACAAAAAACATATAAAATCATTTGTCACAATCAGCCTCATTTGTCAGAGGCTGATTGTTTCTGACTGGAGAAAGCATCCAGGTGAGCGAAACAGTGCCCCTCTGTCTCTGTATGTTAAGACCTTCTATCTGATAAAATGTCTGGTCATAAAGAGCATTTAAACCTTTATTTAACTAGGCAAGTCAGTTAAGAACAATTTTTTATTTTCAATGACAGCCTAGGAACAGTGGGTTATCTGCCTTGCTCACGGGCAAAACAACAGATTTTTACCTAGCTCGGGGATTCGATCTTATAAGGGAGTGTTCTTAAAGTTACCTTAACAGCTTAGTCGGTATTTATAGGGTACTGTTCATAATGTAACCTCATTAGCATAGCAGGTATTTATTTGGTAGCATTTATAGTGTTTGTTTTTTTGAATTTTCATTGTTGGACATAAGACTGTAAAAACACCAGGAAATCAGCTCCAAGTGATTATTATTTTGGAAATCTGTTCTCAAGTATTCCCACGCATGTTAGAGATGCAAGTGATCGTATGCAAATGTAAGCAAGGTTTGAAATGATTATATTTTAGACAAATATATTTGTTTAGGGTTCTTGCGGTCAATTTGCAGTCTATTAGTAATTCTGATGTAATTATGTTCCGGCCCCCCGACCATCAACCCAAGAACAAAATCTAGTTGATGATCCCTGGTTTATGGTGTTGTGTGAATAGAGTCTTCTATTCCACCCCCAGTGTGTGAAGTGTCTACTGAATCAGAGTGAGTATCAATTGGCAGCAGCTTTTATTTCAGCTCAACAAAGCCCTGCAGTCACAGAGCCAGTAGCAGGTCCTCACGTCACTGGGCTAGTCAAAGACACACTAAATCAGCTTTTCTCCATATTCTTCGCTATTACACAACACCTGCTTGCTGACACAACCAAGCCTGGCTTGAACCCAGTTTGTTGATGCGGTTGTCTCTACAACATGAAAGCTACACACATGAAAGATGTGTACAGTAAAAAGTACAAATTATACTTCTGGTGGTGTTTAAAATGGCACGCAACATGACACAAGGGGGCGCCCTCTTTCAGAAAACCGATCATTATCGACAGTGTACGTACGGGTCTCCATCACTACATTAACACACCCACTGCCTTGAATGTTTATATGCCTTATAATCCTGCACCATACTACAGGAAGTGACATTGCTCAATCCGTCTCCAAGGTTAACAGTAGTGTAGCGTGTCATTGTTGCCATTCATTCTTGTGTTTTCTGGTTTAGAAAGTTAGATCTGAGTGAATGAGTGACACACAGTCAGGCAGGATTCTGTGGGTGGACGGTGACATGGTGTGGGGGAATGATAGGCAGCCAATGTTCTGAAGTGATAGGATAAACCATGAATCATACTCCCTTTGTGTCACTGTCATCTCTCCCTTTAATGTCTTTAATGCCCCAATCTCTATACTGTATCTATCTTGTTAAAACAAATGTAGGTTACGAAAGTTCAATGAAAAAGGCTGGTCTGAATGGCTTGTCACTAGTAAGAATAATAATTCACATTGCTTCCTATCTCATCAGCATAGCAGGTATTTATAAGGGAGTGTCCTTAAAGTTACCTCATCAGCTTAGCCGGTATTTATAGGGTAGTGTTCATAATGTAACCTCATTAGCATAGCAGGTAGTTATTTGGTAGCATTTATAGTATTACCCCTTTAGCATTGAAGGTATCTATCGTAATGTTTATAACAGTATAGCAGGTATTTATTGATAGTGTCATGTTATCATTCGCATATCATCACACCTTTATTATTAGGAAATGTGCTGACTGTCACACACCTATTAACTTCAGCCTATAAGCATGGCACGCTAAGGCAACTTCACCACTCTTGCTGATTAACCTATGGGCTCACTCATGCAATAAACACTTTCCTTTCTTTCAACCAATGGGCATAAATCTAGGGGGGTATATGTCAACTCAAACCTTGAGTCTCCCACTTGTTTTGAGCAACAATCTTCCAACGACCTTCCACCTCCACCAACTGAAGGCCCGTAAACAGATTCCCGTTCTCCCAGTGGGGGAGGCAACCAGTCATCAGCATCTGGCTCTGAGGTGCACTTCTCGGAGACGAGGCCTACCCCAAACTATTCCATAAAATTCCATATGGTATTCTGTCTCTGTTGTCATTCAGTTAAGCCTGTGCTTAATTGTACTTCATAGTCTTACAGGCAAGTCTGATTTACAATGTGTATATACACTGAACAAAAATATAAAGCACATGTGAAGTGTTGGTCCTATGTTTCATGAGCTGAAATAAAAAAAACACAAACTTTTCAATACACACAAAAGGCTTATTTCTCTCAAATTGTGTGCGTAAATTTGTTCACATTCCTGTTTGTGAGCATTTCTCCTTTGCCAAGATAATCTATCCACCTGACACGTGTTGCATATCAAGAAGCTGATTAAACAGCATGATTATTACACAGGTGCATCTTGTGTTGGGGACAATAAAGGGCCACTCTAAAATTGTGAAGTTTTGTCACACAACACAATGCTACAGATATCTCATGTTTTGAGGGTGTGCAATTGGCATGCTGACTGCAGGAATGTCCACCAGAGCTGTTGCCAGAGAATTTAATGTTAATTTCCTTACTATAAGCCGCCTCCAACGTCATTTTAGAGAATTTGGCAGTATGTCCAACTGGCCTCACAAACAGGGATGGTGTGTATGGAGTCGTGTGGGCGAGCGGTTTTCTGAACAGAGTGCCCCATGGTGGCGGTGGGGTTGTGGTATGGGCAGGCATAAGCTACGGACAACGAACCAATTGCATTTTATCGATGGCAATTAGAATTCACAAAAATACCGTGATGAGATCCTGAGGCCCAATGTGAGGCCCATTTTTTGTGACCAACAAATGCATATCTGTATTCCCAGTCATGTGAAATCCATAGATTAGGGCCAAATTAATTGATTTCAATTGACCAATTTCCTCATATGAACTGTAACTCCGTAAAATCTATGAAATTGTTGCATGTTGCATTTATATTTGGTGCAAATAATCAAATTAAAAACATCCATTATTGAAAATGAGTAAATAAAATAAATCTCTACCTTATAAGACATACGATAAAATGTGTTTACAAGTACATGTATGATATACGTCTATAGGCCTGATCACCAATGATGATTAGACAGCCTATAAGGAGTGACCTAGCAGTGTGGTGCCAGGACAACAACCTTTCCCTCAACATCAGCAAGACAAAGGAGCTGATCGTGGACTAGAGGAAACGAAGCACGAGCACGCCTCTATCCACATCGATGGGGCTGTAGTGGAGCGGGTCAAGAGCTTCAAGTTTCTCGATGTCCAGATCACTAAGAATTAACATGGTCCACACACACACCAACGCAGTCGTTACTTTACCCCTATCCATATGTACATACAGCATCTACCTCGAACCCCTGAACATCGACTCTGTACTAGTACCCCGTCTATATAGTTATCATCACTAATTGTGTATTTATCCTTCGTGTTATCTTTCTATTATTTTTCTCTCTGCATTGTTGGGAAGGACCCATAAGTAAGCATTTCACTGTTAGTCTACACCTGTTGTTTACTAAACATGTGAAAAATAACATGTGATTTGATCAGGAGAACGCAATTTCCAGTCAACACCATAGGGTGTTATGGGGCTGGCTGGAGGCAGGATTTGATCAGATAGGACAGACATCAGATAACTGTAGAGCCAAAAGGCAGGAGACCTGAACCAGCACCTCGTCTCCAGCTAGAATGGACTGATGATGTCTTCATGTTTGGGCCAGTGACATCTTCATGTTTCTCCTAAACTGAAAGCCATACTTGTGTACTGTAGGAATGAGCGGCAGGATCCACCGGGTAGGACCATATGACCATCTCTCAAACACTGTTAGGAGTGTTCGTTCTCTCTCTCTCAGCACAGTGGGATACAACATGGCCATCACAGTCACAATCCATGTCTATGTGCATCAGATGAGGAAGATTCAAACATAATACAGCCTTGACCTCCAGTGACATTCAGAATCACATAGCTCTTCCAGTCTCATCAGTAGGTGAAGACGCATTATCAATTTAACCACCAAAATCAATAGCTACGTCATTATGATGAAAATAAAAGGATTGAGTACTATACACTCATTGATCCTGCCAATATTGATATTTGGTCTAATTGTGGCCAATAAAAGCTTTACTGCTAACATTCTACCCTCTTTGCTCGAGGCTTTTCCAGCCCTATCTGTACCTGGCTTAGTCATCCTCTACACACACACACACACACACACACACACACACACACACACACACACACGATCATGTATGGATTTGGACAGCAGCGAGGGCCCTGCATTGATGTACCAGATTTCCATAGGCAGAGTAAGAAAGGGGGGGAAACCTTTGAGACCACAACACCCATGATCCTCAGCATGGACCCAGAAAGAGACAGATGGAAAGGCTTCCTTCAATGGACACGTTGGGCACATCAGATCACAAAAACTACATAACACATGGAAAACAGGCTTCTTGGAATTGTGGGGTTCTTCTTCTGCATTCAAAGGTGATTGACAGTTACGTTTTATGTCCAGCAGTAATAGGCAGTAATTTATGCTGTCATTGTTGCAGGAAGCAGGAGTGTGTTAGTCACTGAAAGCTCCTGGCCCAGGAAAGCTTCCACCAGCCCTATTTACCTTGAGCTTAGCCCTTAGCCACCCCTAGATACAGGGCTTCCACCAGCACTAGCCCTTACTGTAGCCTACCCCAGATAGAACAGGTTTTAAAAAATAAAAAAAATGGTTTCACTGACTAAATTCACAACGGGACCTTAATCATAACCATAGAACACACTCACAAATCTGCTGCCAAATACATTATTCCCAAATTTAATCAAGATTAATCAAGTGTTAAAATAATTATGTAAATGAATTTAGAACAAATGGCTACCAAACCAAATGTAATGAAACAGATGCCACCACATCAAGAGACTGCCGCTGGTGTCAATTCAGCCATATCTAATAAGAGTAGTCACCATACTACATAGTCAAAATACAATCACATAGTAGGATTTGGCGGTACGCCGTATATACCGTATCCCGGGGTATTTCGAAACAACATCAGTATGATTTTACAATACTGTCAATAATGTTTTTTGTTTTTATACATTTTAATATTAGTACTTTTTAAATAAATACGTGCATTCAACTTGTGCACTAGGTAATAGATAAAGCAGAACGTGTTAACCATTATGAAGCTTACCAGTACTAGTTCCCAAAACAGCTGTTTGAGCAAGTCAAGTGTGTTTGTTTACAACGATAGACGATGAGCAAAATGGGAGGTTCATGAGGTGAGTCACCCCTACAGCACAACTTAAGTGAAGTGATCAAGTTACAGCTGTTTGCCAGCTATGCATCTTATAACTACTAATTTAACTATCTAAGATGTACCAAATAAATTATTTCCAGCTGGGTCCTGCTACTTTACTAATGCCAGCTAAGTGGCTACACTTAGCTTGCAAGATCAAGCTTCTTGGTAACAGCAGCAGACACGATCCCGTCCTGAAATAAGATCCCTGCTGTCTAATATATATTTTGTGCATGCTGCATTTCGAGATACTTGCATAACTTTAGGAGCTGGGTTGTTAATAGTAAAATGTTCCCAAGCGTTCGTTAGCATTTACCTAGCATCCGCTATGGGGATTCCTTAGTACTTTTTGCATTTTGTTAGCATTCTGATAAGTGATGTTTTTTTTGGGGGGGGGTTACATTTGAAAAAAAAATACTGTATATCCTGGGATGGCACAGTCAACCCAATCACATAGTTGTCTGTAAAAAACATTAAGTTCATAAAACAGTCCCTGACATTAAAACTAGTGGAATGTACAGAGATCCCTAATACTCATATTGAGGGAGAGATGAGTGGAGGGTAGAAGAAAGAAGGACACCGACCAAAAAAATGCATCAGTCCCTCCCAAATAGTGGTCCTGGACTGGCCTGCCCCTCCAGTCAGAGACCAGTCCGTCCTGACAGAACGCCTCCCCACACCAGTCAGCAGAGGTAGAGAGGGAGACACGCCCCTGACCCCTGACCCATCACCACACTGTAGGGTCCTTACGCTCCTTCTCACTGGCCTTCAGCTTTTTCTCCTGTAGGATGTTGGCCTGCAACTCTCTCTCCTGTAGAACCCTGGCCTGTAGCTCTCTCTCCTGTAGGATGTTGGCCTGCAACTCTCTCTCCTGCAACTCTCTGGTTTCCTGCAGTTTCCTCCCCTGCAGCTCCATGTCTGTGTTGGCATGGTGGTTGCGGTACTTGAACACCATGAAGAGACCCAGCAGCACCAGGACTATGGCGATGGTTCCCCCGATGGCTGCAGCCAGGATGCCTATATCAGAGATGGAGACTGGAAGGAGCAGCACAGCCAGCACACACACACACACACACAACAATAGATTAGTCCATGCTAAGGTTTCTATGCAACACACCAGTGTGAGTGACTGACTGACTGACTGACCTTTGTGGACAACCCTGAGGGTGACCTCTCCATTGATGCCGTGGACGTCGGGCAGGTTGCGGACCTGGCAGGTGTAGGTGCCGTTGAAGGTGAAGGGGACTTCATGCAGACTGATGGAGGCATCCCGTCTCAGGATGTCCCCTGACCACACTGCATGGCCCTTAAACCGCCCCTCTGTAGGGGGGTATGCCGTCTCCTGGTAGTAAAACACCTGACACACACACACAATTATGCACTGCTCTAAAATGTTGATGTTTTAGGTAATCCTCTGCTAAAAAAAAGCCTCCATGTCTATCCAGTAGTCAAGCTGGTTTACGAGGCTAATCCAGTCTCCCTCCTAATTCAGACAGCTTCCTTGTTTGACAACTGTTATTTCTGCTTCCAGTGTGGAAAGGACACCTACCGACTCCTCAGCTCCCTGGTTCAGGGGACGGAAGTTCCAGGAGACAGCCACAGAGGAGTGGGACACTGGGTGTTTGGACTTAAAGGTGCACTTCAATCTCACTTCTGTCCCGTTCAACGCCTCCACCTCCTTGGATGTGAAAATCTCCATCCCAACGACTCGCAGCACACCTGACACACAGAGTGGACCCAATGAGACACGTAAGCACAGCTTACTGTGTTAACACTACATGATATACACAATAACCCTGAGAGTAGCATGAGCAAGCACCTTATCAAAGTCCTCACAGAACTTTGAGAGCACACTATTAAACACAGAAAAATTAATTTTGCAGACTCATGTGTACACATGATGACCATGAGAAGGTTGATAGTGGTTTCCGCAACAACCATGTCTGTTTACACATCTTCATTCTAAACTTGGTCCGCTCTCTTCAGTTAACACAGCCTCGACTTCCAAAAAGTGAAGTTGTTCGTTGACTACACTTTTCAAATCCCTGGAGCTGTAGCGTAGCTCAGTAATATGTGTACCCTCCCTCAAACGCTTCAACCTGTACTCAGTCAAACCCTTCAAGCGTGTTATCTCGCCTACAGTACTTTGGTTCACACTGGACCGCACAATCACCATAATGAGCTGAGCTAGAGTTATAAATCACACCCGAGTCAAACACAATCTGAATGAACATATAAACTATAAAAAAAAATATCAAATTAGAAAGCAGGTGGTTTGGCCCTCCATTGATTCAGCATGGGTCTTCACAGACCCGAAATTCGGAGATTCGGCCCGGGTTGGGTCCGGGTCCTAAATTCAGACTTCTGTCTCTGATCTGGGTCGGGTCAAATATAATTTCCATGGGTCTTAATTTGCAATTAAAATTGCCTACTGGACCCGATTGGACTCATCCTCAGTTAATGGAATGTGTGTGAGGTGAGGAGAACTGCGCAAGCTTGTTATCCGTGTCAGCCATTTGCAACTCAATAAAACGTATAGCTTATGTCCAGCTGAAACTGGTTCCGGCTGCTCACCTCACATGTGCCTGCTGCCGAGGAGGGAGAGAGAGCGAGTGAAAGGAGCCTTGGCTACTGTTGATTGAGAATATGGCAGCATTTTTCATTTAATTAAAACAAAAGTAAGAGGAGAAAGAGTATAGTGAAAAGAAAACCCAGAGACAAGTTTTATTTGTATTGTTTTTTTAAAAATGTTATACTTAATTTGATATTTTATAAACAATACAAAACATACAGTCGTGGCCAAAAGTTTTGAGAATGACACAAATATTAATTTTCACAAGGCTTGCTGCTTCAGTGTCTTTAGATATTTTTGTCAGATGTTACTATGGAATACTGAAGTATATTTACAAGCATTTCATAAGTGTCAAAGGTTTTACTGACAATTACATGAAGTTGATGCAAAGAATCAATATTTGCAGTGTTGACCCTTCTTTTTCAAGACCTCTGCAATACACCCTGGCATGCTGTCAACTAACTTCTGGGCCACATCCTGATTGATGGCAGCCCATTCTTGCATAATCAATGCTTGGAATTTGTCCGAATTTGTGGGGTTTTGTTTGTGAAACCCGCCTCTTGAGGATTGACCACAAGTTCTCAATCGGATTAAGGTCTGGGGAGTTTCCTGGCCATGGACCCAAAATATCGATGCTTTGTTCCCAGAGCCACTTAGTTATCACTTTTGCCTTATGGCAAGGTGCTCCATCATGCTGGAAAAGGCATTGTTCGTCACCAAACTGTTCCTGGATGGTTGAGAGAAGTGACTCTCGGAGGACGTGTTGGTACCATTCTTTATTCATGGCTGTGTTCTTAGGCAAAATTGTGAGTGAGCCCACTCCCTTGGCTGAGAAGCAACCCCACACATGAATGGTCTCAGGATGCTTTACTGTTGGCATGACACAGGACTGATGGTAGCGTTCACCTTGTCTTCTCCGGACAAGCTTTTTTCCGGATGCCCCAAACAATCAGAAAGGGGATTTATCAGAGAAAATGACTTTACCCCAGTCCTCAGCAGTCCAATCCCTGTACCTTTTGCAGAATATCAGTCTGTCCCTGATGTTTTTTCTGGAGAGAACTGGCTTCTTTGCTGCCCTTCTTGACACCAGGCCATCCTCCAAAAGTCTTCACCTCACTGTGCATGCAGATGCACTCACACCTGCCTGCTGCCATTCCTGAGCAAGCTCTGTACTGTTGGTGCCCAGATCCCGCAGCTGAATCAACCTTAGGAGACGGTCCTGGCGCTTGCTGGACTTTCTTGGGCATCCTGAAGCCTTCTTCACAACAATTGAACTACTCTCCATGAAGTTCTTAATGATCCGATAAATTGTTGATTTGGGTGCATTCTTACTGGCAGCAATATCCTTGCCTGTGAAGCCCTTTTTTGCAAAGCAATGATGACGACACCTGTTTCCTTGCAGGTAACCATGGATGACAGAGGAAGAACAATGATTCCAAGCACCACCCTCCTTTTGAAGCTTCCAGTCTGTTATTCAAACTCAATCACCATGACAGAGTGATCTCCAGGCTTGTCCTCGTCAACACTCACACCTGTGTTAACAAGAGAATCACTGACATGATGGAATCACTGACAGCTGGTCCTTTTGCGGCAGGGCTGAAATGCAGTGGAAATGTTTTTGGGGGATTCAGTTCATTTGCATGGCAAAGAGGGACTTTGCAATTAATTGCAATTCATCTGATCACTCTTCATAACATTCTGGAGTATATGCAAATTGCCATCATACATACTGAGGCAGCAGACTTTGTGAAAATTAATATTTGTGTCATTCTCAAAACCTTTGGCCACGACTGTACACATGACATCATACAAATATCAACTACATCACACCTGCCCAGACCCACTAGCACCCCCCATCTCCAGCTTCCGCATCACTGGTCTCAAACTGTACCATTTTGTTGTTTCTCTCCGTAGCCCACACACTTTCAATTTTTAGATAAAGCATTTGACTTTTCCATTGTGTGAATGATGGAGGATTGGTTGATTTCCAGTTAAGTATATATGTTGTTTTTAAGATGATTGACGAGTTAAGTATTGTCCAACCCATCGGGTATCTCACTTCACCCTCATATGCCAGGTCTTGAAATGCATACAGGCGGATTAAAAGGCAATTGACATTGTAAAAATGTTATAAAAACATTGGTGGTGCCTGTTAATTTACCATTGAATCACAGCCTACTTCGCCAAACGGGTGATGGTGTACCTAACCATGAACATCAATGCCTTTCTTAAAATCAATACACAAGTATATATTTTTAAACCTGCATATTTAGTTAAAAGAAATTCATGTTAGCAGGCAATATTAACTAGAGAAATTGTGTCACTTCTCTTGCCTTCTGTGAAGCAGAGTCAGGGTATATGCAGCAGTTTGGGCAGCCTGACTCGTTGCGAACTGTGTGAAGACCATTTCTTCCAAAACCGTAATTCATTTGCCAGAATTTTACAGAATTATGACATAACATTGAAGGTTGCGCAATGTAACACCAATATTTAGAGACTTGTGGATGCCACCCGTTCGATAAAATATGGAACGGTTCCGTATTTCACTGAAAGAATAAACGTTTTGTTTTCAAAATGATAGTTTCCGGATTTGACCATATTAATGACCCAAGGCTAGTATTTCTGTGTGTTTATTAGATTATAATTAAGTCTATGATTTGATATTTGAAAGAGCAGTCTGACTGAGCGGTGGTAGGCAGCAGCAGGCTCGTAATCATTCACTCAAACAGCACTTTCCTGTGTTTGCCAGCAGCTCTTCGCAATGCTTGAAGCACAGTGCTGTTTATGACTTCAAGCCTATCAACTCCCGAGATTAGGCTGGCAATACTATAGTGCCTATAAGAACATCCAATAGTCAAAGGTATATGAAATACAAATGGTATAGAGAGAAATAGTCCTATACAGTTCTATAATAACTACAACCTAACATTTCTAAACTGGGAATATTGAAGACTCGTGTTAAAAGGAATCACCAGCTTTCATATGTTCTCATGTTCTGAGCAAGGAACTTAAAGGTTAGCTTTTTTACATGGCACATATTGCACTTTTACTTTGTTTTGAGCCATTTTCTTTGGCCAAATTAAGTTCCAACTGTAATGTTGTGTTTGGCGCAATATAGGGCTACTAGCACTCAAACCATAAAAATGTAAAACCAAAGAGGGAGTGAGATGCAAAAAAATTACACGCCCACATCATAGCTAAGAGTGGGCGACAGCTCATTGCTCACTCTGACACACTGACTTCTGCCTTCAAGGTATGATTTCATCCATCTCAAGGCATCAGGGGAAAAGTTGAACTTGGACAATTTTGTGATGAGAATCTCATGGTTAACAGTATCAAAAGCCTTCCTTAGGTCCAGAAACACAGCCCCAACAACGCCCCCTTTGTCCATCTTGGACTTCACATTTTCCAGAAGAAAGCAGTTGGCCGTTTCTGTGGAGTGTTTCACTCTGAAGCCAAACTGCATGGAGTGTAATGTGAAGGGTCTGTTGTTGAGGTGGGCAATCAGTTGTCCTGCTACACACTTTTCAACAACCTTTGACACCACAGGTGGTATACTAATGGGCCTGTAGTTACTCACGTTAGCAGGGTCGCCTGATTTAAAGACGGCCATTATTATGGCCGACTTCCATACCATTGGAAACACCCAGAGACCAATAGATGTGTTGGTGACCTTAGTAATGGGGCCAATGAGTGACTCTGTAGTTTTTAAGAAAAGGTAGAGTCCAGCCCAAACACATCTTTGGCTTTAGAGTTCTTTAGTGAAGACAGGTTGAGCATCATTTACTAGCACTGAGCCCAAGAAACCAGAGGAGGGGTTCTGGTAAACCTACGTCTGTCATGCTCTAATTTTGATCTTTTTAGAGAATAATCTCGTTCTTTCAACAATTTCCAGATTTCTCCATTTAGCCAAGGAAGAGTGCTCTTTTGGCCAGGTTTGGATTTGATTTTCTTTAGGAAACCATTTATTGTAGTCTGGATTGTGGATAGAAAAACCTGACTATCAGCTTCCACATCTGTATAGGACAAGAGATCATTCCAGTTAATTCCCTTAATTGTGTTTTCAAAATAGCTTAATTCACTCTTAGGTATTCTTAGTTGATCCGGCTTTCTAACAGTAGAGAGGTTAAACCTGCTCTTATAGACAGCTTTCTGGCTATAAGTGTCAGATTATGTTCAGATAGCCCAGTAACCATATTGAATGATTTAGTCACCCTCTCTGGTTTATTATTGAACACCAAATCAATCTGAGTTTTAGAGCAACAAGTCACCCTGGTTGGTCCTTTAACTAGCTGTGTAAGGTCAAAGGTATTAGTGATCCGTTTGAGGGTTTTCCTACAAAACTTGTCTTCATAATTCATATTAAAATCTCCCATTAAGATGACCTCTTTCAAAGTCACATTCCCCAAGCATGTTATTAAACTGATCAAAAAACACACTTTTGGTGGATGGTGGCCTATACATTCCAATAAGGGTAAAAGACATTTGGGGAGACAGTGTAACATTCAGGCCAATACATTCTAGTTCATTATCACATGACCACTCAATTTGTTTACATCAGACATGTTCTTTAATGTAAATCATCTCACCCCCTCCTCTTCCTTCAATCCTGTCTCTCCTGAAGACATTGTAGCCAATCACAATCAAAGCAGCATATGGAGAGTTTTTAATGGAGCCGTGTCTCTGAGAGGCAGAGGAAGTCAAGGTTGGAATCTGTGAGTAGATGTTGAATTTGATCACTTTTTGGAATGACACTACGAATGTTCAAGTGCCCCCCTAGTAGTCCCTTGGGCTTAGCTCGTGGGTCCCAGATGACTCGAGAGTGATTGACACATTGAAAAAAAGTTACATTTTCGGTGTTTTCTGACGGCTGGGTTTGGGCCGTTTTGATTAGGGGCAGTTCGGTAGCGCAATTATCAATCCCTCCCGCCTGCACTGGATGCGGAGAACTAATTAAAACAGTCTTCTTGGGTATGACACTACACGCTTGGCACAGCTGTATTTGGGGAGTTTCTCCCATTCTTCTCTGCAGATCCTCTCAAGCTCTGTCAGGTTGGATGGAGAGCGTCGATGCACAACTATTCTCAGGTCTCTCAAGGACATTCAGAGACTTGTCCCGAAGCCACTCCTGCGTTGTCTTGGCTGTGTGCTTTGGGTCATTGTCCTATTGAAAGGTGAACCTTCACCCCAGTCTAAGGTCCTAAGCGCTCTGGACCAGGTTTTCATCAAGGATCTCACTGTACTTTGCTAGATTCTCCCAGTCCCTGCCACTTAAAAACATCCCTACAGCACGATGCTGCCACCACCATGCTTCACCGTAGGGATAATGCCAGGTTTCCTCCAGATGTGACGCTTGGCATTCAGGTCAAAGAGTTCAATCTTGGTTTCAGAGAATCTTGTTTCTCATGGGCCGAGAGTCTTAAGGTGCCTTTTTGAAAACTGGCTGTCATGTGGCTTTTACTGAGGAGTGGATTCCATCTGGCCACTCTACCATAAAGGCCTGATCGCCGACAGCTGAACGGTGCCTTTTTTAATATGCTACACATCAAAACACAACCAATACTATTTGTGTAATTGGTTTCAGGCAGATTTTAAGGGCACGTAACTGTGGATCATTTGGCCAATAGGCCTATCGCTCATTTATTTATGGCACTGACAGCACCCAGTCAGAGGTGTCTTTCTCTCTCTCTCTACTCATTCAGTCCCAAACCAGCACTGGTCTGTTTGGGTCTTTTTTTCCCCACGTGCCTTTTCGGAACGGGTCTGACTGTCCTCGGGTCCACTCGCAACAAACCTCCGTTTAATTTGTTTTTTATAGAAATAGGGTCAGGTGGGAAACCCACGGACAGGTCCAACTTTTGGACCCGTGAAGACCTCTACTTAGCATTCCATTGTGTTTATATTTGGCAGTCTGTGTGTGTGTGTGTCACTGTCTGGTTAATGATACCGGCAGGTGGATGGTTAATGATTGTAGGTCTTCAGTCCAGAGGTCCACGTATGAGAGCCTGAACCAGCCAGGAAGTATAAAAGGATTCTGATAAAGGTAAAAAAAATATTTAAAAAACATCAAGTGTTCTGGCAAACATGAAATCTTCCATCTGTACCCATGTCGATTAGATTTATCTCCTTCAGGAGTTCGGCAGGGTAGGGGCTCGAGACAAAAAGGGATTAATACCAGCCATGTGCATTCCTTTTTCCTTCATGCTCTGCCTCATTGCCCTGAAAGTCCTGTGTTATGGATTAAAACAGCCAGTCACTCTAAATCCTATCCACCCTGTCATGTCCATGGGCAGACAAGCAAAAGATCAGTAAAAAACACTGTAGAAAGTATCTGAGCTGAGGGAACCATCCTGGCGAATCACTGTATTGTAACAAACGACATTCACTACCCTAGAGTAGACATGACAGCACTAAAAATCAATCAACCCGATGGCTGAGCTTCACTTCCCAGACAGACTTCAGAAAGGCCCCTCTCTGCGCTCCCTGATTGGATGGAATTCATGTGATGACCGATGTGTTGTATTATTCAGACTAGAGCAGCAGCACATTAGTACTTTGAGTACAGGGAGGAGAGATAGTCCTCCCATGGCCTTGAAAGTATAACCCACACAAACAAAACAGAGACATTTACAGACCGGATGCTTTCATATAAAACACTGGGTGTGATCCACTAACTCTTGGCTGAGTTGCCTCAAGGCAGAGCTAGTCAGAATCAGATCCAAAGAATAAATACAATCTGCAGCACTAAAGACACTCCCCTGCTTCCTGATATCAGACAGAGCTATAGGGCGTATTATACACATCGGATAGGTACACAGTATAGACTTTCATATTCATACATCAATACCTGGCCTTCCATATCCATCTAACAATTATCCAGGAGGACAATAACTTATGATCACTATGAGCTTTGGCCTGATCAATCTGAGAAACATGTCAGAAATGTCAATATATACTGCATGTCCAAGCTATAATGATAAAAGTATAAATCAAGAGTAGACTACTTATTATCAAGATTGTGGAAATTAGATTGGGGTTCCTGGTCACCTGACCGGTAGCCATCTGAGCCTGACAGTGGCAGAGGCGGGACCAAGTCACTATTATTAGAGTCAGAAGGTCAGAGTTCTCAAGTTGAGTCCCAAGTAGAACGGGTCAAGACTCGAGTCAAGTCCAAGTCGTGCATTCTATGAGCAAGTCAAATCGAGACTCAAGTCAAGTAAAAATAAAATCGATACATGCAAGGACTTGTTCAAGTACAAATCTTTGTCTATGTAGTAAGACAGCCCTTTTCGTCATTTTGTCTACAACACATTTTGATTAGCATTTGTAATTGTAAAACTTGTAGCAGTCGTAGGGGCATAAAATCAGCAGAAGGCAAGGCAGGTTGACATGCTCAGAGAGTAGATTTATGTATAGGTCTTTGTGATCCAATGGTGAAAGAGCCATTTCATACAAAAAGGCAATTTCCACATCCATTGTTACATTGGTACATTAATCTTAACCAAACTTAATGATTATTAATGATGTTTCAACACAATGCATACATGGAACAATACATTCTCCTATTCCATGTTCTGACTCCAAAGCGAAGGGTGCAGGCCATGTAGCCTATTTCTATGCGCACATAGGCGCGCGTGCTCCTATTACGCACAACGAGGATAACAGAGGCACGGGACTCCGACATAACCCAGGAAATATGAACAAAAGGAAACCATATATTGAATTAAATAAACAGAACTTCTACCCCATGAATCTTGTGAACGGTCATGTGCACAATAAACATTGCGTCCACTCTGAGGGAACGAAATGGTTGGCTAAATAAAAATGTATTGTAGGCCCATCAAACATGAAATGTCTACATGTTGTAATAAACGGTACCGGGATGGAATGAAACACCAGCAATTATTTTATTATTAGATATAGATTTATCACACAGGGCCAATGAATTTAAACATGTGAAAGCAATAGCAAACATTTCAACAAGAGAAAAAATAACTCCATTGGCTGGTGTTTGGAGAGCGGCGCCTATGCTTTTTCCACAGTAATAACTCATTTTAAACAAATTCCAAATGAAAGCTTCATAAGTAAATCATCAATTTCAAGCAATTGTTACATACCAAAATACCAGTAGGCCTATGCTAGTATTTGTTGCCCCACTGCTGATGAGCTTGCAAAGTAAACCGTTAATATTCTTGATCACCAACATTGTTTTGAGCTGCATATTTATTTATTATGGCAATACTCTCTACCTATAATTTAACATTCTTCCTCTATGGATAATTGGCAATCACACAGGTATTTGCTCTTTATTAAAAAACAACAGGACCGAATGACTTTCTTATTTTTCTCCATTCACCCAGTGGGTCAGACGCTGGGCACCAATCACACCACAAATTCTCTTCAGGTATTCAACCTGAACATCCGTCGTTACCCCTGTGAAGACTCCTTTAAACGGGTGCTCTCCTCCGAAGTTCAAAACACAAAACTTTTGTTCGGATTCTTTTGAGGCCCACTGCAATCTTCCTCTGTTCTTCAGAAATACAATTAATCAAAATAAGCCCACTCCTGGCCACTGACGACTCCACTTTTTCCAGCGCATAGTCACCATTTGACACCCCAAACGGGTTTCACATGCATCCTTACAAGAGGTCGACCGACTATGATTTTTCAACCGATTATTGGAGGACCAAAAAAGCCAATACCAATTAATCGGCCGATTGTTTTATTTGTAATAATGACAATTACAACAATACTGAATTAACACTTATTTTAACTTAATATAAAAAATCAATCAAATCAATTTAGCCTCAAATAAATAATGAAACATGTTCAATTTGGTATAAATAATGCAAAAACTAAATGTTGGAGAAGAAAGTAATATGTGCCATGTAAAATATGTGCCATGTAAAATATACGTTTAAGTTCCTTGCTCAGAACATGAGAACATATGAAAGTTGGTGGTTCCTTTTAACATGAGACTTCAATATTCCAAGGTAAGAGGTTTTAGGTTGTAGTTAATATAGTATTTATAGGACTATTTCTCTCTATACCATTTGTATTTCATATACCTTTGACTATTGGATGTTCTTATAGGCACTATAGTATTGCCAGTGTAACAGTATAGCTTCCGTCCCGTCCATTTGCACTGGCCTTACAGAATTTACTGTGATAGAGCCTATGCAGAAGTCAGGGCATTCATACTTCTTGCTCTTCACGGAATAGAGCTGTTGTGAAGGAAGTTGTCAACGAAGTGAGTTTGTGTTTATACAGGACCTACCGCCCCCACCTATCGTCAATGCAGAGCTATACGGTGTTATACATTTCGAGAGGCGGGCAATGCGGTAAGGAGCTTGATTTGGACTCTGCATGCCTCCGAAGGCTTCACAATTGCGTCACACCCTCCATATGGAGCCTCCAACCACATTTTCGGATCAAGTATAAGGTACTAGGTAACTATCCCCCTGTAATTCAGATTAAGACCACAAGATGTCACCAAATTATTTCCCCAACACTTTCCCTGGCTGCCACCCCAGCTAGCACAGTGGATCTGGGCCGATTCCGGCTGAGAGTCAGACTCGGCCGACGTTATGTGGCCCGAGTCTGGGCCGCATTAAGCAGTATTACTTGTGGCTAGGTTGCAGGGATTGAGCTCAGGCCGATTACGATGTGAGTTATCTGACCCAAATGTATTACTTGGGTCTCGGGCCGATTGGGGCTACTCTGGCAGATGATTACACGGACTGCTTTATAAAATGTCATTATTTATTTATTTTTCCATATTTTCTCATTGTTTCTGTGATTTATTTTACACAGCATTTTATGTCATATAGCCAACTATGTTTTTAAGAGAGAGCTTTTCAATTGGCATCTCTCCCCTGTTTTCAGTCACTGGATTAGGTGTGAGCAGTGCAGGAGGTAGGCTAATGAGTTGTGCTCCAATTTTACTGGGAATAGCTATATTTGTGACCTATGTACAAATTAGAATCGTGCAATAAATCAACATTTTATTTGTCACGTGCCAAATACAACAGGTGTAGTAGACCTTACTGTGAAATTCTTACTTACAAGTCATTAACCAACAACGCAGTTAAGAAAATATTTACTAAATAAACTAAAGTTAAAAAATTATTAAAAGCAACAAAAAAATAACAATTGTGAGGCTATATACAGGGGGTACCGGTACTGAATCACTATAAAGGGTGTACAGATTAGTCAAGGTACGTAGGTATGGGTAAAGTGACTATGCATAGATAATAATCAGCGGGTTGCAGCAGTGTAATAGTCCCAGTGGCCATTTTATTAATTGTTCAGCAGTCTTATGGCTTGGGGGTAGAAGCTATTTGGACCTAGACTTGGCACTCCGATACCGCTTGCTGTACGGTAGCAGAGAGAACAGTTAATAACTTCAGTGACTGGAGTCTTTGACAATTTTTTGGGCCTTCCTCCGACACCGCCTAGTTAGTATATAGGTCCTGGATTGCAGGAAGCTTGGCCCCAGTGATGTACTACGCACTACCCTCTGTAGCACCTCACAGTAGGATGCCGAGCAGTTGCCATACCAGGCGGTGATGCAACCAGTCAGGATGATCTCGATGGTGCAGCTGTAGAACTTTTTGAGTATCTGCGGACCCATGCCAAATCTTTTCAAGTCTCCTGAGGTGGAAAAGGCATTGTCGTGCCCTCTTCACAACTTTGTTGGTGTGTTTGGACCATGATAGTTTGTTGGGGATGTGGACACCAAGGAACTTGAAACTCTCGACCCGCTCCACTACAGCCCCGTCGATGTGAATAGGGGCATGTTGGGCACACCCTCAGCAAAGCATAAGACAGTTGCCACATCAATGTTACACTGAATTAACGAGTTAAGTTATTAAAATGTTATATTCCATTCAAATATTATATTCCAATTCATATTTTTTTAACTTAATTATAAACAACTATTGAAAACCTTTTGCTCCTGCATGTCATTTTAAAGACTACTGTGATATAAAATCTTGTATTATTCAAATAATATTTAGTGCAATTATGCATAATGGATATTATGGAAAAGGAACAACGAAAAGATCAAAGAAAATGTATGTACAGGTGACTTAAAGAAGGACTTTACATCAAATCTCCTCAGAGTTTGGATATTAATAGCGACATGTGCAACACCATTTCCCCCAATATTTTATTTAAATAATTAAAATAAGACCACTAGACTTAGCTTTTAAGTATTACTTACTAAAGAATTTCTAAATAAAACTGATTAAATGGATTTTAACACATTTGCGTGAAACCCTATGCCATAATCTTCTACCAGGCACCCCATGGGAGGGCCAGTTACCCTGGTACTTAAAAAGAAAAACACCCCTTTTCTAAAAGCAATATTTTATGAAATGGCAAAAAAAGTGTAAACTGTAGCCATTTGTTTCCCTTTGTAGTTTATTCGCCTTAACATGACCTTCGTCCTATATATACTTTTTCTAAACGATCATTTGTGTCAGAAATTAGACATTGTTCTTAGGGGAGGTAGTTACTTCCTAGTACCCTGAATTGGCTTTAATCCACAAGACTCTGTGCCACAAAATGAGTGACAAAACATTACAAAACCTGGCAAGATCATTTCAAGTCTCAAGTAATTTTATTTTCTATTAAGTGGAGTCTCAAGTCATCATGTGACTCGAGTCCACAACTGGACAGTGGTGTCAATGTGATTCGTGAGCAAGATGACTGCTGGAGCCTCTGATCAATGTTTTGACTGAATAATAATAGGCCTAAGTGTTCATGTAAAGCTATAAATTATCAACAATATTCGTTTGATTTACTTGATCATACAGAATAGCGACTAATTGCCATAGGACTGAACACAGAAATTAATGAAGTAACTTCGAACTCACCTGGCACTGCGAATAAACCCATAAGCGCGAGGAACTGTTGCAATGTCCGATACATTGGATTGTCAGTTTGTCCAGGCCTCAAATACACCGACAAACTTTCAAAGAGTTACTAGAAACCTCCAAAAGGGAAGGTTTTAAGGATAATTCAGGCGAATACCTCGACAGGTTTTTGATAAAGAATCCTAGCTCTAGGACTCGGAAGTTTGAAACTCACAGGCTGTGTGTGCGTGCACTCGGGCTGTAGGCGGAGTCAGCATTAATCATAACCACTGATTTCACCTATGACCCATAAAATGAAGATACTGCAATCTGCCTTTGAATGACCTTAAACAACTGCACTGAACAAAAATATAAACTCAACATGTAAAGTGTTGGTTGAAAAAAAGCACAAAAAGCTTATTTCTTAAAATGTTTGTGAACAAATGTTACCTCCCTGTTAGTAAGTATTTCTCCATTGCCAAGATATTCTATCCACCTGACAAGTATGGCATATCAAGAAACCGATGACCATTACACAGGTGCACCTTGTTCTGGGGACAATAAAAAGGCACTTTAAAATGTACAGTTTTGTCACACAACACAATGCCACGGATGTCTCAAGTTTTGAGGGAGCGTGCAATTGGCATGCTGACTGCAGGAAAGTCCACCAGAGCTGTTGCCAGAGATTGAATGTTAATTTCTCTGCCATAAGCCGCCTCCAACGTCGTTTTAGATAATATGGCAGTACGTCAAACCGGCCTCACAACCACAGACTATGTGTATGGCGTCGTGTGGGCGAGTGGTTTGCTGATGTGAACAATGTTGACATTATGGTGGAGGTTATGGTATGGGCAGGTATAAGCTACGGACAATTAACATTTTATCGATGGCAATTTGAATACATAGAAATACTGTGACAAGATCCTGAGGCCCATTGTGAGGCCCATTTTTTTAAGGTACTGTATCTGTGACCAGCAGATGCATATCTGTATTCACAGTCATGTGAAATCCATAGATTAGGGCTTAAAGATTTATTTCAATTGACCGTTTTCCTCATATGAACTGTATATCAGTAAAGTCTTTGAAATTGTTGCATGTTGCGCTTATATTTTTGTTCAGTATATATGGGTAATGCAAAAGTCAATTGCAGTATTCACAATCTAAATGTATTTATCCATGTTGTTGTTTTTCTGTTTGATGGAAACTACATTCCAACTGTATTTAATGGTTTTATGTAGTAAAGTTTTCATGTTTTGAATTATGTATTGTAGTAGTAACCCTCAAACATGTATACTGTAGTTAGACCTAAAGTGTATTTGGAAAGTTTTCAGACCCCTTCACTTTTTCCACAATTTGTAACGTTACAGGCTTGTTCTAAAATGGATGGAATAGTTTTTTTCCCTCATCAATCTACACACAATATTCCATGATGACAAAGTAAAACCTTTTTTTTTTGTGTGTGGGGAAAATAGAAAAGAAAAGAAATGTCACATTTACATAAGTATTCAGACCCTTTACTCAGTACTTTGTTGAAGCACCTTTGGCAGCGAATACAGCCTTGAGTCTTCTTGGGTATGAAGCTTCAAGCTTGACACACCTGTATTTGGGGAGTTTCTCCCATTCTTCTCTGCAGATCCCCTCAAGCTCTGTCAGGTTGGATGGGTAGCGTTGCTGCACAGCTATTTTCAGGTCTCTCCAGAGATGTTCGATTTGGTTCAAGTCTGGGCTCTGGCTGGGGTACTCAAGGACATTCAGAGACTTGTCCCGATGCAACTCCTGTGTTGTCTTGGCTGTGTGCTTAGGGTCGTTGTCCTGTTGGAAGGTGAACCTTCATCCAAGTGTACTATTTTTTACATTGTAGAACAATAGTGAAGACATCAAAACTATGAAATAACACGTATGGAATCATGTAGTAGGAAAAGAAGTGTTCAACAAATCAAAATATTTTTATATTTCAGATTCTTCAAAGTAGCCACCCTTTGCCTTGATGATAGCTTTGCACACTCTTGGTATTCTCTCAGACAACTTTATGAGTTAGTCACCTGGAATGCATTTCAAGTAACAAGTGTGCCTTGTTAAAAGTTAATTTGTGGAATTTCTTTCCTTCTTAATGCGTTTGAGCCAATCAGTTGTGTTGTGACAAGGTACAGTAAGACATGAAGGTCAGTCAATCCGGAAAAGTTTCTCAAGTGCAGTCATAAAAAACTTGAAGCGCTATGATGAAACTGGCTCTCATGAGGACCGTGACAGGAAAGGAAGACCCAGAGTTACCTCTGCTGCAGAGGATAAGTTCATTAGAGTTACCAGCCTCAGAAATTGCAGCCCAAATAAATGCTTCACAGAGTTCAAGTAACAGACACATCTCAACATCAACTGTTCAGAGGAGACTGTGTGAATTAGGCCTTTGTGGTCGAATTGCTGCAAAGAAACCACTACTAAAGGACACCAATAAGAAGAAGGGACTTGCTTGGGCCAAGAAACACGCGCAATGGACATTAGACCAGTGGAAATCTGTCCTTTGGTGTGATGAGTCCAAATTGAGATTTTTGGTTCCAACCGCCGTGTCTTTGTGAGACGCAGAGTAGGTGAACGGATTATCTCCACATGTGTGGTTCCCATCGTGAAGCATGGAGGAGGTGTGATGGTGTGGGGATGCTTTGCTGGTGACACTGTCAGTGATTTATTTAGAATTCAAGGCACATTTAACCAGCATGGCTACCACAGAACCTTGCAGCGATACGTCATTTTGCGCTTAGTGGGACTATCATTTGTTTTTCAACAGGACAATGACCCAAAACACACCTCCAGGCCGTGTAAGGGCTATTTGACCAGGAAGGAGAGGGATGGAGTGCTGCATCAGATGACCTGGCCTCCACAATCACCTGACCTCAACCCAATTGAGATGGTTTGGGATGAGTTTGACTGCAGAGTGAATGAAATGCAGCCAACAAGTGGTCAGCATATGTGGGAACTCCTTCTGTCCTTCTGTTCCAACTCCTGTTGGAAAAGCATTCCTCATGAAGCTGGTTGAAAGTGTGCAAAGCTGTCATCAAGGCAAAGGGTGGCTACTTTGAAGAATCTCAAATCTAAAATATATTTTGATTTGTTTAACACTTTTTTGGTTATTACATGATGTGATATTTCATAGTTTTGATGTCTTCACTGTAAATCTACAATGTAGAAAATAGTAAGAATTAAGAAAAACCCTTGAATGAGTACGTGTACGGGAAGCAAAAGTCCTTCTGCCACCTAAGTAAAGCCCCCTTCACTGGCTCAAATAGTCCACCAATCAGCCTGTTACCAACGCTTAGTAAAGTTTTTGGAAAAATTGTGTTTGACCAGATACAATGCTATTTTACAGTAAATAAATTGACAACAGATTTTCAGCACGTATTTAATTCAGTGATTGAAATGATGACCCCATCCTCAGTAGCCTATTCTAGCAGGCTATTGGGAAACACAACCAATTCTTACCTCTTAATCGCATCGCTATTCATATTGTATAAATGAGTCTGTCAATTTGAACTAAGCAAGCTGCTAAGTCGTTCAGTCTACATCTTGTCTCAGCTACTGAAATGAAATGTAGGCCTATTAGGGGCTATAGGCTACCTGCTTTTAAGCAAACCATGGCAAAATTGAATTACAATCATAAACCCAAATTTTAGTCTGTAGCCAAAGCCTATTGAAGTGATGAGTCAATCTCGCAAATGGGCCATTTGCAGTTTTTACATTTGGAACATAATAACAGCACAATTGGCAGAAAATAGCCTAACATTAGTTTTTTATGTTCATCCAAGTGTTTCTTGCTCATAGATTTCGAGATCCTATCTCCAACTTTTATCACCCAAACTCTCCTGTCGGATTTATCTACAGTTATGCACATGCCTAACAAGCTGCCCACTCAAGAAAAAGCTTCAAACTATAACCGCACGCTTATAGGACATTCAACAAGCACAGCACTTATTACAACACAAAATCTATGTGTACATGTGTGTATAGTGCATATGTTATCATATGTGTGTATGCATGTGTCTGTGCCTATGTTTGTGTTGCTTCACAGTCCCCACTGTTCCATAAGGTGTATTTTTATCTGTTTTTTAAAATCTGATTCTACTGCTTGCATGAGTTACCTGATGTAGAACAGAGATCCATGTAGTTATGGCTCTATGTAGTAATGTGCACCTCCCATCATCTGTTCTGGACTTGGGGACTGTGAATAGACCTCTGGTGGCATGTCTTGTGGGGCATGCATGGGTGTCTGATCTGTGTGCTGGTGTGGCAGGTAGCCTAGTGGTTAGAGCGTTGAACTAGTAACCGAAAGGATGCAAGATCGAATCCCCAAGCTGGCAAGGTAAAGATCTGTTGTTCTGCCCCTGAACAAGGCAGTTAACACACTGTTCCTAGGCTGTCATTGAAAATAAGAATTTGTTCTTAACTGAGTTGCCTAGTTAAATAAAGGTAAAAAAAAAAAAAAAATTGGGATCCATAATAAATACAAATACATGCGCAAAGGGAATTAATGTACAATTATAAACCGGGTGGTTGGAGCCCCTCCCCTTAGCATTTGCCATATACCACCCCCCCCCCCCCCCCCCCCCCCCAGGCCTTATTGCTTAATTATATACCTGGTTTGAGCCCTGAATGCTGATTGGCTGAAAGCCGTAGTATATCAGACCAAATAGCACGGGTATGACAAAACATTACTTTTTACTGTTAGAATTACTTTGGTAACCAGTTTATTATAGCAATAAGGAATCCCGGTGTTTGCGGTATATGACCGATATCCCACGGCTAACGTCTGCGGTTGCCTCATGCTTAAGAATAGCCATTAGCTGGTATGTTGGCCATATACCATACCCCCTTGTGCAAATGATCTAACGAGTTTAATAATGGTGAATTATCTTTTATCTTGCCACATATTCAATTCCTTTATTACGTCATGTTATAGCTTGCAATAATTATTATTTTGAGGAAACACGAATTTTCGTCGTTAGATGTCGTTTGAAGTTACCTGATAGTCCTTCTTAATTGTCTCGATAACGTTATGGGAAAAAGTTGTATTGTATTAATATGGAAACTCATCTCTTGCTGTGAAAATTATGTGGCTAGTTCAGGTCTTTTGTGCACATTTTCGGTTGTAATTTGGCTAGAAATGTTAACTTGACCTGGCAACCCTGCTGGAGAGCGAAAGGGAGGGAGCAAAAAAGGAAACGTCGGATGCTGAAGAGCGGGAGGTTGGGTCGACTCGACCGATAAGTTTCACATTTAGAACAATCTCTGAGACATTTATTTTGCAGATAGTTAATTGTTAGAGTAATAGAGAAGCTATATCCTAGTTCTTTATTGAAAGGAAACGAGGAGCTACTTTATCAGGGTGAGTTGCTAGCCAGCTAACGTTAGCTTGCTAGCATCCAAGCGCGAAAGCAGAATCTGCACCGACGCACTATCATCATTGGATGCAAAACATCGGAGCCGTGCAGCCTCCGTGCGCGAGGAAATATTCTGGTTATATTGACAAGAACTAACCATCATCAGAAGCTTTCAGGTACAAGGATTAGGGTACGGTGGTTTCACGGGCTGACTGACTCACGGGCTTGCCGTGTGTGTTTGTCGGGAGAGACAACAGCGACAGTCCGCATTTATTAACGCTGCTTCTTGGGTCGTCTAGCATTGTCCTTTCATAATTGAAACTCAAATTAAACTTGCTGAACTGCTGGCGCTAAGGACAGTGGGTTGTTGTTATCAGTAGATACGATGTGTGCGAAATTCCAGCCATTTGGCTTCGTTGCCCTCGCATCGGTGTTGTCTTTCGATTCTCCCTACCATCCCACCCCTGGCTGTCTGTGAGGCCTCCCAGCAGGCAATGTTGTCTCACCACCCACTCTGTGCACAAACCAAAAGCTAGTAGCTAGCCTCAACAACTTTGTCAATAAAAACCTACCAGGTGTTATTCTTCAGGGCATATTAATGGACATATTTTTTATTGTGTGTGTGTTGTAACGTTAATTCCTCTGTGATGTGTGTCTGATAGGATGAGTGGCGATGAGATGAACCCAGCAGCAGTGGCCCAGGCAGTGGAGGATATACAGGGAGACGACCGCTGGATGTCCCAGGTTAGTCGACCCTACTGCCTCTAACTACACCATACTGTCCTGTCAGTAACTGACCTGAAGGACTCGGACTCTGCAAAACCTAAGGTCACTGATTCATGGTAATGTGTGTGTGTGTGTGTGTGTGTGTGTGTGTGTGTGTGTGTGTGTGTGTGTGTGTGTGTGTAGAACACATAGAGGGAACTTAACATGGATGGAACAGAGAATCATGTCCATCTTAAATTCAATCTCCATCTCCACCAGTTTGTAAAAAATCAAATTCTAGTTGTTACATGCACCAAATACAACAGGTGTACACTTAACGGTGAAATGCTTGCTTTACTAGCCCTTCCCAACGATGCAGAGTTTAAAACAAATAATGAAAAGAAAAATAGTAACACAAGGAATAAAATACACAAGAATGGAGCTACACTATATATACAAAAGTATGTGGACACCCCTTCAAATGAGTGGATTTGGCTATTTTAGCCACACACGTTGAAGACAGGTGTATAAAATCGAGCACACAACCTCCATAGACAAACATTGGCAGTAGAATGTCCTTACTGAAGAACTCGGTGACTGAACGTGGCACCGTCATAGGATGCCACCTTTCCAACAAGTCAGTTGTCAAATTTCTGCTAAACTAGAGCTTCCCCGGTCAACTGTATGTGCTGTTACTGTGAAATGAAAACGTATAGGAGAAACAATGGCTCAGCTGTGAAGTGGTAGGCCACACAAGCTCACAGAACGGGACCGCCAAGTGCTGCGGTGCGTAGTAAAAATTGTCTGTCCTCGGTTGCCACACTCACTACCGAGATCCCAACTTCCTCTGGAAGCAACGTCAGCACAAGAACTGTTCGTCTGGAGCTTCATGAAAAGGGGTTTCCATGGCTGAGCAGCCGTACACAAGCCTAAGATAACCATGTGCAATGCCAAGCACCGGCTGGAGTGATGTAAATCTCGCCGCCATTGATGAACCACACTTCTCCATCTGGCAGTCCGACTGACGGATCTGGGTTTGGCGGATGCCAGGAGAATGCTACCTGCCCCAATGCATAATGCCAGTTGTAAAGTTTAGTGGAAGAGGAATAATGGTTTGGGGCTGTTTCTTCATTGTTTGGGCTAGGCCTCTTAGTTCCAGTGAAGGGAAATCTTACCGCTAAAGCATACAATGACATTCTAGATGTTTCTGTGCTTACAAAGTGAGGTCCATACAGAAATGGTTTGTCGAGATTGGTGTGGAAGAACTTGACTGGCCTGCACAGAGCCCTGACCTCAACCCTATCAAACACCTTTGGAATGAATTGGAAGGCAGACTGCGAGCTAGGCCTAATCGCCCAACATCAGTGCCTGACCTCACAGCAATGTTCCAACATCTGTTCCAACATGTAAAGATGTGGAGAGGTTTGTCTGTGATAACGAGATGATCTGCTTTTTTTAACATCACATGCAACCAAAAAGCCCCGCAAGCTCTGGTTTTGTTGCATCTTGACAATTGCCCAGTTGTATGGTCATGTGTGGGGAGAAAAGGACAGAGAATGCTGCAGCTGGCCCAGAACAGAGCAGCACGTCTGGCCCTCAAATGTCTGGCCAATGTCAATAACATGCAGGTCAGACTCTCCTGGTTCAGAGTGGATGAGAGATTGACTGCATCACTGCTGTTCTTTGTAAGAAGTATTGACATGCTGAAAGTACAGAACTGTCTTTTCAGCCAGTTAACACACAGCTCAAAACCTATACATATCCCACAAGACACGCAAACAGGGTCTCTTCTCAGCCCGGAACAGAGGCTGGGAGATGCACAGTACTGTATAGAGCAATGACTACATGGACTTCTCTTCTGACAGGCAAACAATACAATCTCTTTAAAATAAAAAAAAGAAGATAAAAAAGAAAACACCTCAAGGAACAATGAGGAGACACACATTATTTGTAGTATTATTAATTTATTTTTCTTTATTTTCGAGTTCTTATTACTTTTTAAAATAGTCATATTGTTCTTTAGTCCTAGTGTTAGTTAATATTTGTCTTCCTGTCCATTAGTGTTTTGTGTGGACCCCAGGAAGAATAGCTGCTGCTTCTTCAACAGCTAATGGGGTTCTGAATAAAAACAATACAAACCATTTGGGTGGAGACATATAGTATGACGTTCTAATTGTTGGCATGCGATTTAGACTCTTCTTGAGATTACACTACTTTTGAGATCTGAAAGCAACTGACAAACTTTGATATGAATTGTGTTAAGAGGACGTTACACTCAAATTCCAACATTAATTTTCATTATGAATAGAAGATGATGCCAAAACTGGTGGTTTACCCAATACATTACATTACTGGGAGCTTACAGTGCAGACCCTTCCCTTTCCCACATTTTGTTATGTTACAGCCTTATTCTAAAATGGATGGAATATTTTTTCCCCATCCATCTACACATTATTCAATTTCTGTTAGTCACATGTCTGTGGAACTTGTTCAGTTTACGTCTCAGTTGTTGAATCTTATGTTCATACAAATATTTACACGTTAAGTTTGATGAATATAGATGCAGTTGCCAGTGAGAGGACTTTTTAAATTTTTTTTTGCTGAGTTTAGATAGTGATTATCATTTGTGATTATCATTATTTTAGGCATTGGTTATAACACTGTAGTTAGCTTACACTAGTAACACTTTAATCATGTTTTTGCGTTGCGTTTAGCTGTTTGCGTTTTTGCGTTTGCGTTTAGCTGTTTGTTATTACACAAGCAATAGGAAGGGACTGTTCATAAAGAGAGTGGCTATCATTCTATATTTCACAGGTACCAAAAACAAAAGAGAAATGGACTTAAGTCTGTGGCAGAATATTTGAGCTGTCCATAAAATTAAAATGACATTTAGCTCTTTATATGTATTTACTTTTGAAACATTAATAATAGTTTAAAACAGAA
Source organism: Oncorhynchus mykiss (assembly GCF_057628025.1). NCBI lineage: Eukaryota > Metazoa > Chordata > Actinopteri > Salmoniformes > Salmonidae > Oncorhynchus > Oncorhynchus mykiss. The sequence continues at coordinate 28,964,309 of NC_143033.1, read as the reverse complement.
ATAATATATACAAATCCAGGTTATGAACATGTCACATGTTACAGTAATGAGAACTGATTAAAATGAAAATATTCTTTAAAAAAATATATATAATTTTTTAAAAATCAAAATGGCCTTTTTTTAAAATCTTAGGCAATTAGGCGTTACAAAATAAAAAGTGTTTTGCCTTTGAATTTTCAAAATGTACCAAGTTCACCGAGTTGTCGGTAGAGATCTTCACGGATCCACCTGTATGCGAATACCCAATCCTGTACCCGAATTCTAAATAATGTTGCGGGCCTCGGTCGGTTCTGATATGATTGTCATGGGTCTCGGATATGTGTAATTTTGAGAGCGAGATACGTTTATGTTGCTGCTCTTGCTTTTCACAATAGTGGAGGGTGGCGTGTGTAAATTGTTCTTGTTGGGCGGCCAATCATAAGTCATCAAAGCGGCAATAGGTTACAGTCATAGAGCCTCTGTTTGGCAAAAGTTAGGAGAAATCTAAACAATGGAATTAAAAGTTAAAGGAGAAGGATCTGGTACAACGATCAAGATCGAACTGGCAGGCTGCTACTTAATATTCTGAATGGAGTTATTTGTAACTGTAAGACGGGAAAGTGCATGCACTGCAGCATCAATTAGCCTAGCCTAGCTAACATTAGCTAGCGTAACTAGCTTCTCCCAGGTTGACTCAGTCAAGACGGGTACTACGTTAACATATTTGATGATAAATAACTTCGCTATGGCAGCTATTAGTCTACTATAGAACAAGTCTACTTGGTCGGTTCCTGTCTCTCCCTCCCTGCTCCCTGTCACTTGTTCACAGTATGGCCCCTCCCCTGCCTGCTAGTGGCACCTCTCTCCTCCTTGCACTTTATCAGCTCCGGTTAATAAAGTAGCTTAAAAAATGAGCTTCCCTCACTCAGATCGGATCTGGATCCGACCAGGTCTATACGAAATAGGTCTAGTTTTTCTCAGGTCCGTACGGAGCAGGTATCTATATATGAAACAATTATTTATGCATATCGGTCTGGGTGGGGCAGCCCCAGGTCCATTTCAGAAGGGGTTAAACTTTTTGAACCCATGAAGACCTCTAGTTGTTTGTGTGTAAAAGCCAATTCATGCTCATTCCAAAATGTGGTCTGAGGCTCCATATTGAGGCTGTGATGCAATTGCGGAGCCCCGGAGGCATGCAGAGGCCAAATTGAGCTCCGTAACGCATCGCCGTGCGCCTCCCAAATTTTGTAACAATGCGGAGGGCTCCACATTGACATGATTCTTTGATGGTAGGTGGGGGCGGGAGGTCCTGTATAAACACACTCACTTCCTTGACAACAGCTCTGCTCAACAGCTCTGCGCTGCTCAACAAAGCGCAAGATGAATGAATGCCCTGACTTCTGCTGAGGCCGTATCACATGCAGCGCCTTTTAGGCTTGGGAGATATCCAGATTGTCATACCTTCATACCGACTTTGTGCCATACCGGAATATTTGGTAATACTGGCACTGAACACAAGGGCTGCTGTTTTCAAAGCCCACTCATACTCTGTAATCCTAAGGTTAGCAATGCTAACAAGTACATGTCAATTCCCATAGAGAATGATAACTAAATGCTAACGAGCGAATTGCAAACATTTCATACAGTGTCTGACCTAAACTATACAAGTAACTCAAGTGCTTCTCACAGTTTGTTGCACGCACAAAACAAATATTAGGCAGCAAGGCTCTTGATCCTGGAGGAGATTCTCTGCGGTTACCAAGGGAACGCTTGATTTCGGAAGACAGTAAATTAGAAAACTAAATCTAAACTGCAGAGCATTTAGCACATTTTAGACAGTTAATATAATAGTTATAAGATATCTAGCTGATAAACATCACATGGAGCATGCTGCACAACAGTTGGTCTCTCGTTGTTGTGTGCTTGTAAACAAGCACCAGGTGACGTGACTGGGGACTACCAGAGGTATTGACATGTTGAACGCACCGAGCTGTCTGTCTAAACTACTGGCACACAGCTCGGACACCCATATGCATACCCCACAAGTCATGCCACAAGAGGTCTCTTCACAGTCCCCAAGTCCAGAACAGACTATGGGAGGCACACAGTACTACATAGAGTCATTACTACATGGAACTCTATTCCACATCAAGTAATTCGTGCCAGCAGTAAAATTTGATTTAAAAAACAGATAAACACCTTATGGAACAGCGGGGACTGTGAAGCAACACAAACATTGGCACAGACACATGCATACACACACACACATGATAACATACGCACTACACATTCACATTGATTTACTACTGTAGATATGTGGTTGGGGGAGAGTATGGGCCTGAGGGCACACAGTGTGTTGTGAAATCTGTGAATGTAATGTTTTTAAAATTGTATAAACTGCTGTAATTTTGCTGGACCCCAGGAAGAGTAGCTGCTGCTTTGGCAGCAGCTAATGGGGATCCATAATAAGTAATAATAAATACCAGTAAGCTTCATAATGAAAATTATATGAAATTAAGAATGCAGTCTTTGTCTCCAAACGAATTGCACAAGTTGACTGCAGGGATTTACTTAAGTAGTTACAAATATTAAAGTGTATTAAAATAAATAGTTTCAATGGTATTGAAAAACCATCCCGTGGCTTTTTCCAAATACCCCTGTATACAGTGTATATAAGGTATACCGCCCAGTCTTATGACTTGTGGGTAGAAGCTGTCTCCAATTGCCAGAGGGTAGCAGAGTGAACAATCTTATGTCTTTGGTGGCTGGAGTTTACCAAGCAGTGATGCAGCCAGTCAAGATGCTCTCGATGGGGCAGCTGTAGAACTTTTTGGCTGTAGAGTGTCTGCCTGGGGATGACGTGTTGTGTTTCTGCAGCACACGCGGTTTGTTCAGGAGTGTAAGGATGCAGAGCCAGAGGTGCTGTTTATTGGAGACTCCATGGTGCAGCTAATGCAGCAGTACGAGGTGAGAGAGGACAGATGCCTGTGTATACAATATTGTGTGTGTGTGTGTGTGTGTGTGTCAGGGTTTCCGTTAGCCAGTAACGGCTGGCTTTTGGCCCCCAAAAAATATAATTTGGCTCCGGCAAAATAACACTCTTGATTGATCCCAGTCAATGTAGCATGAGAGCTGCTTCTACAGCTCATCAAACAGCTAGCTGTTGGTTGGTACTGGAGTGAAACCTGCCCACTACAATTCTTAATGCAATCGCATGTTAAAAACGATGGCCAAGATTAAAAAGAGCTAATATTTATTTCTCAACTGGTAATTAAAGCGAGTTTACCATTTGCCAATCAAGTACATAGGCAACTAGGCAAGCCTCAGCAGGTCACACACCACTTTGCAATGAGCTGGAGTCAGTAGGCTTATCCATTTTGAAAATGTATACCTAATTGTTTGAAACCTGAATGTTTTACTGCATATAATCAGGCATATCTTACCCTGCTTCAAAGTAGCTTAGCCAAAATCCAACCAAACGTGCATGCAGTTATTTTATAGACTTCCATATGCCATTGAAAACAGTAGCCTATTTCTCTCATGTTCTATTGGTTTTCAAATCAACTTTCTTTCATTGTCCAGTAGCCAAATGCACAATCCTAGTCATATTAGCAACTCATGCTAGTTTTTGCATCTTTAGATCTCCCCTCTTTCAAAATTTGTAATGGATATTTTAATCTGTCTCTTGAAACCACTCAAATGTGCGATGTGCTTTTGACAATGTTTTCCAGGGGATTGCACTAGGGAAGGAACAGTCGTGTGTAGCCTACTGCCATGTGCGCATTTTTGCGCTTATAATGTGACTAAATAATAGTTTACCAATATTTTAAGCTAAACATTCTGATCTGTTGCATGAGCCTCATTGCGTTTACATTTTTTTGACTGTTGCCTAGGCCTACAGGTTGTATGACTTTGGGATCTATTGTTCCACAACTGTCCCAGTGTGTGTTTGGAATAGGCTATTTCTTTCTTGAACGACAAGCTGACCAATAGAATAGGTTAACTGTTCTACTATGGGGCATAGTAGATTGGCATCGGCTAGTGATTTTGCTGTTCGGAAAAGTAAATATGGACAACTTCAAATTGTGCATTCGGTAAGAAGGACAGACGCCATGGCATCCTTGAGTTTTATGTTCTGTTAAGATGAATTACCATGAACTAAATGTGATTGCTGTCATTCTGAGCACTGTAGGTGGATGCCCTAATCCGGTTATGCACCCAATGCACATGGGTCCTGTACATTTCTTAAAGGTCTGTTCAATTAGAATGCTGCAGGTCAACTGTCCAGCACCACAACGGAAACCCTGGTGTGTGTGTGTGTGTAATGCATGTTGCTGTGCATTATATCAGTTATAATACTGTGTGTGTGTGTGGACCTCTGTGCATGTGTTAGTTGTTTGTTTACCTTTTGCTATGACACTGGTATTTTACACTAATCCTTGTCCTGGATCTCAACCTGCTACATCACTCACTCCACAGATCTGGCGGGAGCTCTTCTCTCCTCTGCATGCGCTCAACTTTGGCATCGGGGGAGACACCACCTGCAATGTGCTGTGGAGGCTGCAGAATGGAGAACTGGACAACATTGGGCCTAAGGTGAGATTCAATCGGGCCAGCACAGGCTCTGAGAGAGGAAAGGGCACCGCACAGGTGGACAGTTGTGGTCCTGGAGTGCTTTTCATCCAGATCAGAACTATAACATATGATTAAACTAATCAATACCTCGTTGGTCCCCTCCAGGTGACGGTGGTGTGGGTAGGAACCAACAATCATGAGCATTCGGCAGAGCAAGTTGCAGGGGGAATCCTTGCCATTGCACAACTGCTCACCTCCCGTCTTCCTAAGACTAAGGTTGTTGTTCTGGTAAGTGAAAGTTTTTGTTATTTGTGTACAGTGGAGTGTACCATTATGCAATCTCATGCAGGATTTGCATTCAGATTCAGAAAGTGTAATTGTCCCTTTGGTAATTTGGTTTGCTTTATCACCTCAGTGTCAATACTGTACTATATGAGCCAGACCTGGGTTCCGATACTATTTCAAATATCTCAATTACTTTCACATACTGTATATACAAAGTAAGTATTCAGATATATTTTATTTAAAAGACAAGTAGTTGAATATTTTAATGTATTTGGAAATACACTTTGAAAGTATTTGAAAATATGGAGTGATTTCATTGCCAACAGAGATTGCATTTGAATTCCATAATTTTGAATTTGTGTTAGGATATTGAATTGGAATGTAATATTTTTTAATTGAATTGTTGATTTCATGATTTGAAACTGAATTGAGTGAATACAGTGTTTTACACATGCACATGGAGTAGCCAGCCAAATACAGTGCATTCGGAAAGTATTCAGACCCCTTGGCTTTTTCCACATTGTTACTTTACAGCCTTATTCTAAAATGTATTCATGTATTTTTTACCTCATCAATCTACACACAATACCCGATACAAATGTATAAATAAATAAAAAACTGAAATAGTGCATTTATATAAGTATTCAGACCATTTAATTCAGTACTTTGTTGAAGTACCTTTGTCAGCATTACAGCCGTGAGTATGACGCTACAAGCTTGGCACACCTGTTTTTGGGGAGTTTCTCTCATTCTCTGCAGATCCTTTCAAGCTCTGTCAGGTTGGTCGGGGAGCATCGCTGCACAGCTATTTTCAGGTCTCTCCAGAGATGTTCGATCGAGTTCAAGTGGCTGGGCCTCTCTAGAACATTCAGAAACTTGTCTCGAAGTCACTCCAGCGTTGTCTTGGCTGTGCTTAGGATCGTTGTCCTGTTGGAAGGTGTTCCTTCACCTCAGTCTGAGGTCCTGAGCACTCAGGAGCAGGTTTTCATCAAGGATCTCTCTGTACTTTGCTTCGTTCATCTTTCCCTCGATCCTGACTAGTCTCCCAGTCTCTGCCACTGAAAAACATCCCCACAGCATGTTGCTGCCACCACCATGCTTCACCAGGTTTCCTCCATAAATGATGCTTGGCATTCAGGCCAAAGAGTTCAATCTTGATTTCATCAGGCCAGGTAATCTTGTTTCTCATGGTCTGACAGTCCTTTAGGTTCCATTTGGAAAACTCCAAGTAGGCTGTCGTATGCCTTTTACTGAGGAGATGCTTCCGTCTGGCCACTCTACCATAGAAGCCTGATTGGTGGAGTGCTGCAGAGATGGTTGTCTTTCTGGAAGGTTCTCTCATCTCCACTGAGGAACTCAGGAGCTCTGTCAGAGTGACCATCAGGTTTTGGACACCTTCCTGACCAATGTCCTTCTTCCCCGATTGTTCAGTTTGGCCAGGCGACCAGCTCTAGGAAGAGTCTTGGTGGTTCCAAACTTCTTCCATTTAAAAATGATGGAGGCTACTGTGTTCTTGGGGACCTTCAATGCTGCAGAGATTGGTACCTTTCCCCAGATATGTGCCTCGACGCAGTCCTTTCTCTGAGCTCTACGGACACTTCCTTCAATGTCATGGCTTGGCTTTTGCTCTGACATGCACTGTCAACTGTGGGTCCTTATATAGACAGGTGTGTGCCTTTGCAAATCATGTCCAATCAATTGAATTTACCACAGGTGGACTCCAATCAAGTTGTAGCAATATCTCAATGATGATCAATGGAAGCTGGATGCACCTGAGCTCAATTTTGAGTCTCATAGCAAAGGGTCTGAATACTTATGTAAATAAGGTATTTCTGTTTTTAATTGTGTATACATTTTCAAAAGCTTCTAGAAACCTGTTTTCACTTTGTCATGATTTGGTATTGTGTGTAGATTGATGAGGAAAAACATTTATTTAATACATTTTAGAATAAGACTGTAACCTTACAAAATGTGGAAAAGGTCAAGGGGTCTGAATACTTTCCGGATGCACCGTAGAAAAAATAGTGGGTTAAGATATTTTTGCCAAACAAGCTGCGTTTTGTTGGCCTCTAGTACATTTTAATGCCTTGATTCCGTTTGAAAAACAGCAAATGTATTATTGTGTTTACAGTTACTGAAAATGTATGAATTCAGTGTGTTGTTAGTTGTTTTGGATATTGTCTAGGCAAAGACCTATATGATCATGAGAACATTAAAACTTTTTTAACATTTAACCTGTCTTCTCTTGAGATTAAAGCATTTTCCTGCAAGATATGAATTGGCACCACTATGTTTGTTTTTTAAATTATATATTTGATTAAAATAGAAAAAATTAAGTAAATAGCCCAAATGATCTTGATATATAAATTAAAGATACAATTTTAAATCAAACTAGTTGTATGATGGACACTTTCATATTATGAAATGGATCTCTAAACAGAACAGATGTTCAATTAAGTTCTGGGTCCATACATGTTAACCTCCTAGAGCAGGGATGGGCAAGTTTGATGGGGATGGGGGCCACCAAAAATTCTGAACTCAAGAGGGTCCGCAGTTGCTCGCTGGTCTGCTTACCCACATCCATACCCGACACAGTCTTGACAGGGAAGAGAACATTTTTACGTTTTAGAGTACATTTTGTGCAATTCTATACATTTTTCCATGGAGCAGAGAGAATATTTAGCAATTGTATAACTAATGTAAAACCATTCTACTTGTTTTGCTATGGAGCGGAAAGGAAAATTAGATGTTTTACAGTTATTTTCTTTCAATTCTACACATTTTGCCATAGGGTGGAGAGATATTTGCAGTTTTTAATATGATATATGACTGAGACTAACAAACAAAATCAATGGGGGCCCCACTGCTGGTAATTACAAACTAATTTAGCAATCTAAAAAATGGAGGGGAATTGATCCGTGGTCCTTCAAAGGGGTGTGGGCTGCCAGTTGCCCATCCCTGCCCTAGAGTCTAAGGGCCCGGGGCTGGGTTTCTACTAAGCTAAGATATGGAGTTCTTTTAAGATGGTCATACCAAGGATCATTTAGCTATTTGATTTTGACCCCTGTATTTATTTAACCAGGGAGACACATTGAGACTTAGGTCTCATTCACAAATATGCCCTGGGAACAATAGTAACATCAGCACACACACAATTACATACAATATACACATTAGCCATTATAATCAAATACATTTTATTTTTTTAAATCCTTAACCAGTTTCCTAAATTTATCCAGGGACACCAAATCATTCAAAGGAAGTGACTATTCCACACGAGGTGCCTGATATGAAAAAGTAGATCTTCCGAACTCTGTGGTTACAAAGGGAGTCATCATCGTTAACCAACCCTGTGACCTTGTATTATAACCTGAAGCTCTAAATTTCAACCAAGATGTTAAGAATGTGTCTTTAAAGAGGTCCAGACAGATTTTTGTTAAAGGATGCAGTGATGAGTATTAAAACTGTCAGATGTAATAAAACAAAGTGTGCTATGATTAACAGAATCAAGGGATTTTAGAGTAGTCAGTTGCACTTCATAACAAGCTCATTTGTATGCTTCTTAAATTATAGATCATTGTCCATCCAAATACCAAGGTATTTGTATGCAGGGACATTGTATATTACAGAACCATTCAAGGAGTGAAGATGTAACCCAACTGAGATACTTTTATGAGACTTTGACAGTTTCTTCAATACAATACCATGATCAATATGTATGATAGGCCTTAGACAAATCTATAAACAAAGCAGCACAACTCATTTTAGCATTCAATGCATTGACAAGGTCATTCACAATTAATGTGGTGGCTGTAATGGTGCTATGCCATGGTCTAAACACCAGGTGGTGTCAGAGGAAAGCCATACATACTACATAATTATAGACTGTTCTCTCTGCCATCACACTGCAAGCAGTACCGGAGCGCCAAGTCTAGGTCCAAAAGGCTCCTTAACAGATTCTACCCCCAAGCCATAAGACTGCTGAATAGCTAATCAAATGGCTACCCGGACTATTTGCATTGACCTGCCCCCGCCCACTTTTTTTTTTACGCTGCTGCTATTCGCTGTTTATTATCTATGCATAGTCACTTTACTTAACTTTCAGTATCAATGAAAAGTTTCAACACACAAACTCATTCCAGGGTTTTTATTAGTTTTACACATTCTGTACATTGTCGAATAATAGTGAAGACATCAAAACTAAAAAATGGAACACATGGAATCATGTAGTAACGACAACAGTGTTAAACAATTTAAAATATATTTTATATTTGGGATTCTTCAAGTAGCAACCATTTGCTTTGATGACAGCTTTGCACACTCATGGAATTCTCTCAACAAGCTTCATGAGGTAGTCACCTGGAATGCATTTCAATTAACAGGTGTGCCTTGTTAAAAGTTAATTTGTGGAATTTCTTTCCTTAATGCGTTTGAGCCAATCAGTTGTGTTGTGACAAGGTAGCTGTGGTATACAGAAGATAGCCCAGTTGGGTAAAAGACCATGTCCATATAATGGCAAGAACAGCTCAACTAAGTACAGAGAAATTACAGTCCATCATTACTTTTTAAGAAATTAAGGCCAGTCAATCTGTAAAATGTCAAGAACCTTGAACGGTTCTTCAAGTGCAGAAACCATCAAGCGTTATGATGAAACTGGCTCTCATGAGGACTGCCACAGGACAGGAAGACCTGTGGGTAAGTTCATTAGAGTTACCAGCCTCAAAAATTGCAGACCAAATAAATGCTTCACAGAGTTCAAGTAACAGACACAACTCAACGTCAACTGTTCAGAGGAGACTGTGTGAATCAGGCCTTCATGGTCGAATTGCTGCAAAGAAACCACTACTAAAGGACACCAATAATAAAAAGAGACTTGCTTGGGCCAAGAAACGCATGCAATGGACATTAGACCGGAATCCAAATTTGAGATTTTTGGTTCCAACCGTTGCTTTGTGTAGGTGAACGGATGATCTCTGCATCTGTGGTTCCCACCATGAAGCATGGAGGAGTGATGGTGTGGGGGTGCTTTGCTAATCAAATCAAAATGTATTTGTCACATACACATGGTTAGCAGATGTGAGTGTAGCGAAATGCTTGTGCTTCTAGTTCCGACAATGCCGTAATAACCAACAAGTAATCTAACCTAACAATTTCACACCACTACCTTATACACACAAGTGTAAAGGTATGAAGAATATGTACATAAAGATACAGTGGGGAGAACAAGTATTGGATACACTGCTGATTTTGCAGGTTTTCCCACTTACAAAGCATGTTGAGGTCTGTAATGTTTATCATAGGTACACTTCAACTGTGAGAGACGGAATCTAAAACAAAACTCCAGAAAATCACATTGTATGATTTTTAAGTAATTAATTTGCATTTCATTGCATGACATAAGTATTTGATACATCAGAAAAGCAGAACTTAATATTTGGTACAGAAACCTTTGTTTGCAATTACAGAGATCATACGTTTCCTGTAGTTCTTGACCAGGTTTCCACACACTGCAGCAGGGATTTTGGCCCACTCCTCCATACAGACCATCTCCAGATCCTTCAGGTTTCGGGGCTGTCGCTGGGCAATACAGACTTTCAGCTCCCTCCAAAGATTTTCTATTGGATTCAGGTCTGGAGACCTTGAGATGCTTCTTACGGAGCCACTCCTTAGTTGCCCTGGCTGTGTGTTTCGGGTCGTTGTCATGCTGGAAGACCCAGCCATGACCCATCTTCAATGCTCTTACTGAGGGAAGGAGGTTGTTGGCCAAGAACTTGCGATACATGTCCTCATCCATCCTCCCCTCAATACGGTGCAGTCGTCCTGTCCCCTTTGCAAAAAAGCATCCCCAGAGAATGATGTTTCCACCTCCATGCTTCACGGTTGGGATGGTGTTCTTGGGGTTGTACTCATCCTTCTTCTTCCTCCAAACACGGCGAGTGGAGTTTAGACCAAAAAGCTCTATTTTTGTCTCATCAGACCACATGACCTTCTCCCATTCCTCCTCTGGATCATCCAGATGGTCATTGGCAAACTTCAGACGGGCCTGGACATGCGCTGGCTTGAGCAGGGGGACCTTGGGTGCACTGCAGGATTTTTATACATAATGGCGTAGTGTGTTACTAATGGTTTTCTTTGAGACTGTGGTCCTAGCTCTCTTCAGGTCATTGACCAGGTCCTGCCGTGTAGTTCTGGGCTGATCCCTCACCTTCCTCATGATCATTGATGCCCCACGAGGTAAGATCTTGCCTGGAGCCCCAGACCGAGGGTGATTGATCGTCATCTTGAAGTAGGAAAACCTGTATCAAATACTTGTTCTCCCCACTGTATGCGTTGCGCAAGTTAGAATAACAATGATCCAGGGTTTTACCAGCCTTGCTAGCGCAATCGATATGCTGATAGAATTTAGGGAGTCTTGTTTTCAGATTTTTAACCTTGTTAAAAATCCCCAGCTACAATGAATGCAGCCTCAGGATATGTGGTTTCCAGTTTACATAGAGTCAAATAAAGTTTGTTCAGGGCCATCGATGTGTCTGCTTGGGGGGGATTATAATCGAAGAGAATTCTCTTGGTAGATAATGCGGTCAACATTTGATTGTGAGGAATCCTAAGTCAGGTGAACAGAAGGACTTGAGTTCCTGTATGTTGCTATGATCACACCAAGTCTCGTTAATCATAAGGCATACCCCCCCGCCCCTCTTCTTACCAGAAAGATGCTTGTTTCTGTCGGCGCGATGCGTGAAGAAACCAGGTGGCTGTACCGACTCCGATAGCGTGTCTCGAGTGAGCCATGTTTCCGTGAAGCAAAGAACGTTACAGTCTCTTATGTCTCTCTGGAATGCCTCCCATGCTCGGATTTCATCAATCTTGTTGTCAAGAGACTAGACATTGGCGAGTAGTATGCTCGGGAGCGGTGCGCGATGTGCCCGTATCCGGAGCCTGACCAGAAGATCGCTTCGTCTGCCCCTTTTACGGCGTCATTGTTTTGGTTCGCCAGCTGGGATCCGATCCATTGTCCTGGGTGGTGGGCAAAACAGAGGATCCGCTTCGGGTAAGTCGTATTCCTGGTCGTAATGATGGTGAGTTGACTTTGCTCTTATATCCAGTAGTTCCTCCCGACTGTATGTAATAAAACCTAAGATTACCTGGGGTACCAATGTAAGAAATAACACGTAAAAAAACAAAATACTGCGTAGTTTCATAGGAACGTGAAGCGAGGCGGCAAGCTCTGTCGGTGCCGGAAGTCAGTGATTTATTTAGTATTCAAGGCTACCACAGCATTCTGCAGCAATAAGCTATCCCATCTGGTTTGCGCTTAGTCCCACTATCATTTGTTTTTCAACACACCTCCAGGCCGTGTAAGGGATATTTGACCAAGAAGGAAGTGATGGAGTTCTGCATCAGATGACCTGGCCTCCACAGTCACCCGATCTCAACCCAATTGAGATGGTTTGGGATAAGTTGGACCGCAGAGTGAAGGAAAAGCAGCCAACAAGTGGTCAGCATATGTTGGAACTCCTTCAAGACTGTTGGAAAAGCATTCCAGGTGAAGTTGGTTGAGAGAATGCCAAGAGTGTGCAAAGCTGTCATCAAAAATATAAAATGTATTTTGATTTAACCATTTTTTGGTTACTACATGATTCCATATGTGTTATTTCATAGTTTTGATGTCTTCACTATTATTCTACAATGTAGAAACAGTAAAAATAAAGAAAACCCCTTGAATGAGTAGGTTTCCAAACTTTTGACTGGTACTGTACATGTACATATTACCTCAATTACCTCGACTAACCTGTACCCCTGCACAGTGACGCAGTACCGGTACCCCCTGTATATATAGCCTCGTTATTGTTATTTTATTGTGTAACTTTTTCAAAACTTTTAGTTTATTTCGTAAATATTTTCTTAACTCTTATTCTTCTTAACTGCATTGTTGGTTATGGGTTTGTTAGTAAGCATTTAACATTTAAGGTCTACCTGTTGTATTTGGCACATGTGACATAAAATTTGATTTGATTTGAGAGATTAATTTGATGGGGAAGAGAAGAAGAGCTACAACCCTTCAGAGATTAATGCTTTTCCAGGACCAGATTCCCTGCACAATCAGTGCGTTAACAAAATAATCAGATTTAGCTTTTCTAACTAGTTTTACACAGATTTCTCAATCTCCTAAATGATTGCCAATCTGGGTTTGAGTCCGTAAAGCTAGTTTTGGCCCAGACAGCATCTCTATTATGAATGTATAACTTTGTCTAGCTCCAGTGTTTAAGGGAATATGCTCATCGACAACATTTTTATTTAACCTTTATGTAATTAGGCAAGTCAGTTAAGAACAAATTCTTATTTACAATGACGGCCTAACGGGGAACAGTGGGCTAACTGCCTTGTTCAGGGGCATCACAACAGATTTTTACCTTGTCAGCTCGGGGATTCAATCCAGCAACCTTTCAGTTACACGCCCAGGACTCTAACCACTAGGCTACCTGCCAACCCAAATATTGAAGACATTTGTTTTTAGTTTTTTAGAGCCAGCTCTGGATCATGAATAGATGAGATACAGTCAATGTCAGTCACTACATTGAAGATCATGTAAAAAGGCCTGTTCATTCAAATGTTTAAAATTCCTCTTTCTGAGAAAACATGGTTTGGATCTAGGTATTCGCACATCCCTGATACATACACTCGGACAATGGTCACTTATATCTAAGGAAAACACCCCACTTACAACATATTTTCCTGGGGTATTTGTAAATATGTGGTGGATCAAGGTTGATTTTGTAGGGTCCATCAGATTTTGACGCATGGGCTTATTAATTAACTGGGTCAGATTTAATTTAACACAAAAATCCTTTAAACAATCAGAGTCAAGGTTTCCACAGGCAAAGTCCCAACAATTAACACTTCAGAGGCTGAAAAGGAGGCTATTAAGTCAGTGAGTTCTATTAGCACACATTTCTTAGCAGAGGGTGGACGGTAAACTCCCATGATTGTTATTGTAGAGTTACTTCCTAATTGGAGACTTAAGACCAAAAATTCTAATTGCTTTGGGATGGTAACAGATTTTAACATTGAACAGAAAGGTGATATTTTACATATGTCTACACTGCCCCCTGTACCCTTCATATCTGCCATAAATACTCTGTAACCATCAATTAGCAATCTCAGAATCCATTTCTTTCTATTTTTTCTGGATTTTTGTAAAAGGCCCAGATCTTAATTTCTTCTATTTTAGACAATAGTATGTATGTTTAAGTGCATATTTTCTAACTCTTACTGTCTTTGTATTCCAGTGGTTTATCAATACAAGCCAGATCATTACATATTGGATTTGTTGTTTCAGACCTAACAGAAGATTTCAAGGAAATGGGCACAATATTGCCATATACAACACCTCTATGCTTGTGAGCACATGCAGTATGATAGCTAGATACAAGCCTGTTGATAGTATCGGAGGGGCTAATAGTGGTCTCCCTATTGTAGCTAACAGAACTATTTGTGAAATTTAGGTCAGCAATCAAAAAATAACTGTCATCAAAACTATTGACAAAAACCAGTAGTTTCAACATTGGAACTAACAGCCATTGTAGGGAGGTAAATTAACAGGCACAGGATAACTATTTAACACACTCATCAGAAGCCAGCATCCCGGAGTCGCCTCTTTACTGTTGACGTTGAGACTAGTGTTTTGCGGGTACTGTTTAATGAAGCTGCCAGTTGAGGACTTGTGAGGCGTCTGTTTCTCAAACTACTGTAGACACTCCTCTTTCTATTCTGGTTAGAGGCAGTTTGCGCTGTTCTATGAAGGGAGTAGTACACAGCGTTGTACGAGATCTTCAGTTGCATGGCAATTTCTCGCATGGAATAGCCTTAATATCTCAGAACAAGAATAGACCGACAGGTTTCAGAAGAAAGTCCTTTGTTTCTGGCCATTTTGAGCCTGTAAACGAACCCACAAATGCTGATGCTCCAGATACTCAACTAGTCCAAAGAAGCACAACAGTTTTCAGCTGTGTTAACATAATTGCAAAAGGGTTTTCTAATGATCAATTAGCATTTTAAAATTCTAAACTTGGATTAGCTAACACAATGTGCCATTGGAACACGGGAGTGATGGTTGAAGATAATGGGCATCTGTACGCCTATGTAGATATTCCATTTAAAAAATCTGTTGTTTCCAGCTACAATAGTAATTTACAACATTAACAATGTCTACACTGTATTTTTGATCAATTTTATGTTATTTTAATGGACAAAAAAAAAAATCAAAAACAAGGACATTTCTAAGTGACTCCAAACTTTTGAACGATAGTGTACATGGAAAAAGAGTTAAAAAAATAAATCATAAGGAAGTATGTTTTGAAGCGTCTCCTCAACTCCTAAACGTACTCAAACAGGTCCCAGACGTGCTCAATGGGATTGAGATGCGGGCTCTTACCTGGCCATGGCAGAACACTGACATTCCTGTCTTGCAGGAAATCACACACAGAACGAGCAGAATGGCTGGTGGCATTGTCATGCTGGAGGGTCATGTCAGGATGAGCCTGCAAGAAGGGTACCATATGAGGGAGGAGGATGTCTTCCCTGTAAAGCACAGCATTGAGATTGCCTGCAATGACAACAAGCTCAGTC
This sequence comes from Oncorhynchus mykiss, assembly GCF_057628025.1. Taxonomy (NCBI): domain Eukaryota; kingdom Metazoa; phylum Chordata; class Actinopteri; order Salmoniformes; family Salmonidae; genus Oncorhynchus; species Oncorhynchus mykiss. The sequence goes on along the minus strand of NC_143033.1, from coordinate 28,948,844 downwards.
CGATGATGCTTTGACCCACGCCCCAGACCATGATGGACCCTCCACCTCCAAATTGATCCCGCTCCAGACTACTGGCCTCGGTGTAGCGCTCATTCCTTCGACGATGAACGCAAGTCCGACCATCACCCCTGGTGAGACAAAACCGCAACTCGTCAGCGAAGAGCACTTTTTGCCAGTCCTGTCTGGTCCAGCGACAGTGGGTTTGTGCCCACCGTGATGTCTGGTGAGGACCTGCCTTACAACAGGCCTACAAGCCCTCAGTCCTCTCTCTCCGCCTATAGCGGACAGTCTGAGCACTGATGGAGGAATTGTACGTTCCTGGTGTAACTCGGGCAGTTTTTGTTGCCATCCTGTACCTGTCCCGCAGGTGTGATGTTTGGTTGTACTGATCCTGTGCAGGTGTTGTTACACGTGGTCTGCCACTGCGAGGACGATCAGCTGTCTGTCTTGTCTCCCTGTAGCGCTGTCTTAGGCGTCTCACAGTACGGACATTGCAATTTATTGCCCTGGCCACATCTGCAATCCTCATGCCTCCTTGCAACATGCCTAAGCCATGTTCACGCAGATGAGCAGGGACCCTGTGCATCTTTCTTTTGGTATTTTTTAGAGTCAGTATAAAGGCTTCTTTTAGTGTCCTAAGTTTTCATAACTGTGACCTTAATTGCCTAACGTCTGCAAGCTGTTAGTGTCTTAACAACCGTTCCACAGGTGCATGTTCATTAATTGTTTATGGTTCATTGAACAAGTCCTTTACAATGAAGATCTGTGAAGTTATTTGGATTTGTATGGATTATCTTTGAAAGACAGGGTCCTGAAAAAGGGACATTTCGTTTTTTTGCTGAGTTTATATCTGAGAGATATGAGATTTCTTTTATAGTGGAATTACGCATTTACCTTGACGTGGAAATGCTCGATTCACATACATTTTTCGTCCAGGTACCGGGTTACCTTCAGACGAGTCCTGTGACACTTGTGGTTGTCGTAGAGTAAAACAAAGAATACAATCGTGTCCGTGAGAGTCATATTAGTGTGTAGCCCAAATAATTTGGACGCTACAGAGAGATGTTGGCACATCAGCGTTACAGACTTCAGATGCGAGTCCCATGATGGTTTTGTGAGTATAGCTCAGTAGACTACTGACGAGTCACTCACTTTAGGACTTGCCTGACAGTCATGTCAACTGACTAAATACACTGCTCAAAAAAATAAAGGGAACACTTAAACAACACAATGTAACTCCAAGTCAATCACACTTCTGTGAAATCAAACTGTCCACTTAGGAAGCAACACTGATTGACAATAAATTTCACATGCTGTTGTGCAAATGGAATAGACAACAGGTGGAAATTATAGGCAATTAGCAAGACACCCCCAATAAAGGAGTGGTTCTGCAGGTGGTGACCACAGACCACTTCTCAGTTCCTATGCTTCCTGGCTGATTTTTTGGTCACTTTTGAATGCTGGCTGTGCTTTCACTCTAGTGGTAGCATGAGACGGAGTCTACAACCCACACAAGTGGCTCAGGTAGTGCAGCTCATCCAGGATGGCTCATCAATGTGAGCTGTGGCAAGAAGGTTTGCTGTGTCTGTCAGCGTAGTGTCCAGAGCATGGAGGCGCTACCAGGAGACAGGCCAGTAGATCAGGAGACGTGGGGGAGGCCGTAGGAGGGCAACAACCCAGCAGCAGGACCGCTACCTCCGCCTTTGTGCAAGGAGGAGCAGGAGTAGCACTGCCAGAGCCCTGCAAAATTACCTCCAGCAGGCCACAAATGTGCATGTGTCTGCTCAAACGGTCAGAAACAGACTCCATGAGGGTGGTATGAGGGCCTGACGTCCACAGGTGGGGGTTGTGCTTACAGCCCAACACCGTGCAGGATGTTTGGCATTTGCCAGAGAACACCAAGATTGGCAAATTCGCCACTGGCGCCCTGTGCTCTTCACAGATGAACGCAGGTTCACACTGAGCACATGTGACAGACGTGACAGTCTGGAGACACCGTGGAGAACGTTCTGCTGCCTGCAACATCCTCCAGCATGACCGGTTTGGCGGTGGGTCAGTCATGGTGTGGGGTGGCATTTCTTTGGGGGGGCTGCACAGCCCTCCATGTGCTCGCCAGAGGTAGCCTGACTGCCATTAGGTACCGAGATGAGATCCTCAGACCCCTTGTGAGACCATATGCTGGTGCGGTTGGCCCTGGGTTCCTCCTAATGCATGACAATGCTAGACCTCATGCGGCTGGAGTGTGTCAGCAGTTCCTGCAAGAGGAAGGCATTGATGCTATGGACTGGCCCGCCCGTTCCCCTGACCTGAATCCAATTGAGCACATCTGGGACATCATGTCTCGCTCCATCCACCAAAGCCACGTTGCACCACAGACTGTCCAGGAGTTGGCGGATGCTTTAGTCCAGGTCTGGGAGGAGATCCCTCAGGAGACCATCCACCACCTCATCCGGAGCATGCCCAGGCGTTGTAGGGAGGTCATACAGGCACGTGGAGGCCACACACACTACTGAGCCTCATTTTGACTTGTTTTAAGGACATTACATCAAAGTTGGATCAGCCTGTAGTGTGGTTTTCCACTTTAATTTTGAGTGTGACTCCAAATCCAGACCTCCATGGGTTGATACATTTGATTTCCATTGATATTTTTTGTGTGATTTTGTTGTCAGCACATTCAACTATGTAAAGAAAAAAGTATTTAATAAGAATATTTCATTCATTCAGATCTAGGATGTGTTATTTTAGTGTTCCCTTTATTTTTTTGAGGAGTGTTCTTAAAATATAATCAAGGTCTTTAGTTTACTTGTCCCAATGCGATACCATGGATATATAACTACGTTAAATTATTTCTCAATGGCAAGGCTATATGAGATCAACTTTATTCAGTCAGTTCAACACCTTTTATAAACTAGTGAAGCTTACAGTTTGTCAATCAAAGCACAGTAGCGGCCCTGCTACCCTACAGCCATCATTCATCCGGTGTTGCCATCAGACATCAACCGTTGAGGGAATGCTTCCTTTGAAATCAATGAAAGATGCTGCCCCCGTTGCATCACGTACAACATCCAAGCTCAAGAATTGGTTGAAGTAAGGAATCTTCTAGCTAGCAGAAACTCTAGCTAGCTACGTTGACTATGTTTACATTGTAAACCAAAACAAAAGCAACATGTAATTAGAGCATAATTTAGTACAATTTCTAGCAACAATTTAAGAGTGCTTCCAAAAAACTGGATGAAAGCTGTTGTACATACACATAATCGATGAATAGGGTTCAGTAGGGAAAAATATAGTAAAGATGCTCTTCCACTCTGCTCTCAAAACAATTTTGTTTTGCAGGTAGAATGCCACATTGACACACTGTTGCCAAAGCAACACTTATAGTGGAGCTGAAGCGTAAGCCTATGCACCACCACTACGTGGCTACATATGAAACAGCAAAAGAAAATAAATTAATGTGCCAAAAAACAATAGGCTAAGTGGATTTCAACTCATCGTTATCACATTATATGGGACTTGCAAATTGACTCACAGAGACAATGAATGAGCATCATGCTCTCTGCCTCTATTTGAGCTCCCGAGTGGCGCATCAGTCTAAGGCACTGCATCTCAGTGCAAGGTGCGTCGACACAGACCCTGGTTCGATTCCAAGCTGTATCACAACCAGCCATGATTGGGAGTCCCATTGGGTTATGCACCATTGGCCCAGCGTCGTCCGGGTTAGGGTTTGGCCGGGGTGGGCCATCAATGTAAATAAGAATTTGTTCTTAAAACTCATTTTTTCTTTGAATTTTCGCCTGACATACCCAAATCTAACTGCTCAGGCCCTGAAGCATATATGCATATTCTTGGTACCGTTTGAAAGGAAACACTTTGAAGTTTGTGGAAATGTGAAGTCTCGTTACCTTCTAGGATCTCTGAGGAATAGATACGAACGTGATTTGACTCGTTGAAACAACGTTTAGGGTGAGATTTCTTTGCAAATTCCTTTCTTTGCAAATCGAACGAGTGGAAATACAAAATCGATCGTGCATGATTTATGGACCTTTTTAGAATATGAAAAATTATTTTATCTAACAAAACAACACTTCATGTTATCTCTGGGACCCTTTGGACGATAAATCAGAGCAAGATTTTCAGAATGAAAGTACACATTTCACCTTCAGAGGTGAAATAATCAAACCTATTGCAGTGAAAAAACAACTTTGTTGTTAGGAGCAATAGCATGGCATTTTTTCGCAGTAATAGCTACTGTAAATTGGACAGTGTAGTTATATTAACAATAATTTAAGCTTTCAGCCGATATAAGACACATATTTACCGACATTTGTTGTTACTCTAAAATCTGCGATCTTGACATAACGCGCTGAACGATTTACAACTGTCCCGTTGACGGAACGCCCATCCTTACGTTTTTTTAACTGACTTGTCTAGTTAAATATAGGTTAAATAAAAATATGAATGTTTGCTATAGGTTATTGAGGCAATACAAACATAATGTGACTAAAATGAAAGGATATCTAGTTGACTAAAATAGCCCACAGTTTTCCTAATTTTGACAATAACTAGACTAAATCCTTATTCAAATGGTATAAATGTGACTAAGACTTAATGATATTTTAGTCAAAATGACTATGCCTAGACTAAATCTAAATAAAAAAGAGTGCCAAAATTAACACTGATCTGAATGCATCTGAGAAGTTGAATATATTAAACTTTGATCAACTTGAAATGATAGTTTGTTAACTTGATACATGGACAATTAATGCCATATATACCATATTGAAACAGAATATTTAAATATTGAATTACATTTTATTTTGAATTTTAAAATTGAATGCAATATTTATTCAATTCAGTTTCAAATAATGAAAAAGTTAAATTTATGAATTCAATCATTTCAAAATATTTTTTTAAATGCAATATCCTAATACAACTTCAGAATGATGGAATTCAAATACATTTTCTCAAGTAAAAGTACTTTTTTTTGGCTGTGTATTTTAAAAAAGCTCATACACAGATTTTTTTTGTTGTTGTTATAAAAAAAATACCAGTTACTCAAATACACATGTATTTGAACCCAGGTCTGATATGCATATGAGGATGCATGCATTTACAGATGTGTCCTTAGCTCCCAGTAGTAACCAACCTCTGCTGTCTGTCCGTTTCAGGGTCTGTTGGCACGGGGCGAGTGGCCCAACCCGCTGCGGGAGAAGAACGTGGCGGTTAACAGCTTCCTGCGTTCCTGGCTGCCACGGCTGGGCCATACCCAGTTCCTGGATGTGGGGGCGGGCTTCGTGCACTCTGACGAGACCATCTCCACCAGGGACATGTTTGACTTCCTGCACCTGACAGCGGCGGGCTACCGGGCCATCGCCAAGCCCCTCATTGACCTGCTGCTGCAGATACTGGAGGAGACGCCTGAGGAGAAGAGAGCCTCGCTGGTCTGAGAGCCACGGCCCAGGGGCCACACACCCACACAGCCAGGTGCATGCCTCACTCATTCACTCTGCTGGGGAGTAGCTGGAATTTGCCTAAAACCACTAATCCAGGATCTGGTCCTAGATCTGTCCTAGATCTGATCTGTTCCTAGATCTGATCTGTTCCTAGATATATCCTAGATCTGATTTGGTCCTAGGTCTGTTGTTAGGGGCAAGATCTGTGGCAACTTCTACCTCTACAGGGAATGGGGGGGAGTAGTCAGGGGTGAGGCATGCTCCTGTCTATTGAGATGGGGTCAGATCAAGATGTCACTTGCTGGGCCAAGCAGAGAGATTGGGCACTCATTTGAGTGGAACTGGAACTGCAGGAGAGGAGGGGGAGTGCATGGGTTCATGTGCGTGTGTGCAGGGAGACATAGTTGACGGTGTGGAGAAGTGAAAGAGAGAGCGACAACAATACTTCCAGAGACATCGTACATGCTGTAGCAGCAACAGAGGATAGAGAGAGATCCGACACCTGCACAAGCTGTATAGAGAGGCTAATGGCAAACATGCATAGACTCTGAGAGACACACACACAGACACTGTATTAGACTTTAAAATGTCAGCTTTGCCAATTGTTATGTAAATTAGCTTCCTACTTGGGCACAGCTTAACAACACAGTAATAAACACTCCTATATATTCCCTCTGAGAAATCTGTTTGATTTGGCTCCATATGCCCCAGTCTAAACCAACAGCCCTTTAAAAGCTCTAAACCGCCATCCGAGTACCAACTGTAATCTTCTCTCCTCCCTCCCTCACTCTGTGCCTTGACACACAAAACGGTGAAGTCCAGCTATCCTCCCATACCTGCCTTCTGCCCCACACACACACACACACACACACACACTTTGGCTTTCTCTCCCTTTCTTACACATAGGAAACTACTCTCCTACAGACTCCAATACCTGCTTACTCTGTCTCTCGCCTACTCTTCATTCTGTCCCTATTTTGTCTCGTTGTGTGTAGTATACAGAACTCCGATCCATCCCAGTCCAGACTACCACCTGCCTCCTAACATATGACATTGTCGCAGGACGTCTTAAACAGTTGCATCATGATAAAGCTACTGACATGGAATTACATAGATTTAATAGTCTACTACCACACTAAAACCCAACCACAGGTCACAATCCTGTTTTGTCTCTTCCTGGTGCAGTTGAACTGAAGTGGTTTCTGAGGTCCTCTTGCTCTCATGTTACTAGCTACTGTCTTTAAGGAAATGTAGCTTCTTTTTTTTTACAACCAAATCTCTGTTTTGATGTCAATGGCAAATTTATAGAAGGGTTCAAAGACTTTTTGTTTTTGTTTTGTGTGATTTCACTTGTTTTTGAGAAACTTACCCCAGCCATCATTTCCTCGTCCTCGTTGTGCAGTACTGGGGCTCTGAACAAATGTATATTTCATTTTGTGCGACTCAAGCCGTCAAGCCCCTATCCAGCTGTTCCATTTTCTATGTAGCCTGCTGCTAGAATGGGCGGAGAGATATCACTCGAGTTGTCTGTTTCATGTGTACAACATCTAAAGACCTGCATCACTATACTGAGAGCTTTTCTGTTTTTAAAAGGATGTATTTGGGTTTTTCGGAGCCCCCGTACTGCACATCGAGGATAACGAAAATGAATCGCTCTTTGGGGTAAGTTTCTCAAAAACAAGTGAAATCACCAAGTGTCTGGACATGCCATATACATTTTTTTTTAATGATTTGGTTGTAAAAAGCTAAATTGTCTTTTAAGCTCTACACATATTCTTCTTGTGGTGTGTGTGTGTGTGTGTGTGTGTGTGTGTGTGTGTGTGGTGTGTGTGTGTGTGTGTGTGTGTGTGTGTGTGTGTGTGTGTGTGTGTGTGTGTGTGTGTGTGTGTGTGTGTGTGTGTGTGTGTGTGTGTGTGAACCTTCAACACTGGCTTGGGTGAGAAGTGTGTACAGTATGTGTCACTTATGGTTGATTGTATGACTGTTTAGAAGTGACCCATTTGTATATAATACATATATGTGAAGCTTGGATAGATGGCCTTGTGTTGCGGATGTGGTAGTGTTTGTAAGATAATTAACGATAGCGAGTATCTGTATTTGGTGCAAACTACGCTATATTCTCACATGCTTAAGTGTTCCAATAAAGGACCATGAATGTACATAATTTGTGGTGTTGCTTCATTTCACTTGATTTTAAGGTGTAAGTGTGAAAAGTTATTTTATCATCAAGGTTTGTGATTAGCTAGCCTATCTGCAATTCAGTCACTGCATTACTAACTTGCGGGATTCCCATTTAACCTCTAGAGCGTTTCGTTTCTAAATGTCTGCGCAAGAGTGAATGTTTCATAGAGTTGTGAGATAGTACTTTTGCACATATAACACACTGTGGCTGAGGAATGGCACTACTCCCGATATAAGTGAACCCCAAACTAATGTAGTTCTCATCATATTTGCGCATTTCTGATGGTCAAACGTCCCTGTCTGTTGTTCGGGGCTTTCCCGGGTAAGGGGGCAGTAGCTCTTCGGCTGCATTAGATTCACAACTGTCAATGTCCATGCTAGCTGGGCCAGCAACAAATGTAGAATTACTCATGCTAGCATTGGATGTGCTCGTGGAAGCAGAACAACTTGTGTCGTCGACAGGTGCAGGTGTAGTACTGCTGGTCGAAGCAGTACTACCAGTAGAGCTGATGTGTGCTGGTTATCAAGAGGCAAAGTATTGACACATTTTTTAAATTGAGAGACGGGCTTAAAGTTAACTTGCTAGTTAAATAAAGGTTACATTTAATTATCACTTGTCTGACTGCTTGCATGATGACGAGTGTCTCACACGACTGGCCTATCTGGGTGACTGCCTGAATGATCTGAATCTAGGATTACAGGGACTCTGCAACCATATTCAATTTGCGGGACACTGTCTGCAATAACGAGAACAACACACAAGTCTTTCCATCATTGAACTCAAACTTACAGATAATGTCATGTGATATAGCAAAGCACCTGCGTGAGCTGGGTTTGCAATTACGCATGTACTTTCCCAAAACGGACGACACTAACAACTGGATTCGTTATCCCTTTCATGCCCTGCCTCCAGTCCCCTTACCGATATCTGAACAAGAAAGCCTCATTGAAATTGTAACAAGCGGTTCTATGAAAATGTCATTTAATCAGAAGCAACTGCCAGATTTCTGGATAGGGCTGCGCTCAGAGTATCCTGCCTTGGCAAATTGCGCTGTTAAGACACTGATGCCCTTTGCAACCATGTACCTATGTGAGAATGGATTCTCGGCCCTCCCTAGCATGAAAACTAAATACAGGCACCGACTGTGTGGAAAATGAATTAAGACTGAGACTCTCCCCAATACAACCCAATATTGCAGAGTTACGTGCATCCTTTCAAGCACACCCTTCTCATTAACCTTCGCCCCAGTCTGAGGGCCTGAGCACTCTTGCTCCGTTCGTCTTTCCCTTGATCCTGACTAGTCTCCCAGTCCCTGCCGCTGAAAAACTTCCCCACAGCATGATGCTGCCACCACCATGCTTCACCGTAGGGATGGTGCCAGGTTTCCTCCAGATGTAACGCTTGGCATTCAGGCCAAAGAGTTCAATCTTGGTTTCATCAGACCAGAGAATCTTGTTTCTCATGGTCTGAGTCCTTTAGGTGTCCTTTTTTCAAACTCCAAGCAGGCTGTCATGTGCCTTTTACTGAGGAGTAGCTTCCGTCTGGCCACTACCTTAAAGGTGGAGTGCTGCAGAGATGGTTATCCTTCTGGAAGGTTCTCCAATCTCCACAGAGGAACTCTGGAGCTCTGTCAGAATGACCAACGGGTTCTTGGTCACCTCCCTGACTAAGGCCCTTCTCCTCCGATTGGTCAGTTTGGCCGGGTGGACAGTTCTTGGAAGAGTCTTGGTGGTTCCAAACTTCTTCCATTTAAGAATGATGGAGGCCACTGTGTTCTTAAGGACCTTCAATGCTGCAGAAATATTTTGGTACCCTTCCCCAGCACTGTGCCTTGACACAATCCTGTCTGGGAGCTCTACGGACAATTCCTCTGACCTCATGGCTTGGTTTTTGCTCTGACATGCACTGTCAACTGTGGGAGCTTATTTAGACAGGACATGAATTGGAAAGGCACACACCTATCGATTGAATATACCACAGGTGGACTCCAATCAAGTTGTAGAAACATTTCAAGGATAATCAATGGAAACAGGATGCACCTGAGCTCATTTTTGAGTCTCCAAGCAAAGGGTCTGAATATTTATGTAAATAAGGTATGTTTTTTTTTATTTTTTATGAATAAGTAAAAATGTCTAAAAACCTGTTTTAGCTTTGTCATTATGGGGTATTGTGTGAAGATTGATGAGGGAATTTTTTTTTTTAAATTTAAGAATAAGACTGTAACGTAAGAAAATGTGGGAAATGTCAAGGGGCCTGAATACTTTTCGAATGCACTGTATATATATTTTTTGATGTTGTTGGGGGAAACAAACTCAATATAATTTAAAATGACTAAAACCAAATTGAAACTGTGTAGAAATTATAATGGACCAACATGCATACCGTTCATTGACTGTGTCCAGCTCGCTAATAATCACGCAATGAAAGCTAGATAGTCAGGGAGCATCGAGATTATTTTTTTTTAAACAATAGAGAACTATTTTTTGCAAGTTTTGACAGCAAGGAAATGTTTTATAAATTCAGTGCAGCCCTCCGGACGTCGTTGAAGAACGAATGTGGCACCCTGGGCAAAATTTGTTTGATACCCCTGCTGTATATGGATCTAACAAATATTGTTTATCATGACGTCCAACACTAGGGCATGTTTAGTGATATTGAATATATCCAGTTACATACGTAAAGTACGTCAGTATTAATGTATACCATTTATGTACTAAGATTTTGCGTGTCAGAAACAACACATAGATAAGTGTCATCTGCCGTTCCAGAAAAATGTTAATACTTTGACATTCAAAGGATTGATAGTAACTCAATTTGCCTAAAACCACTAATCCAGGATCTGGTCCTAGATCTGTCCTAGATCTGATCTGTTCCTAGATCTGATCTGTTCCTAGATATATCCTAGATCTGATTTGGTCCTAGGTCTGTTGTTAGGGGCAAGATCTGTGGCAACTTCTACCTCTACAGGGAATGGGGGGGAGTAGTCAGGGGTGAGGCATGCTCCTGTCTATTGAGATGGGGTCAGATCAAGATGTCACTTGCTGGGCCAAGCAGAGAGATTGGGCACTCATTTGAGTGGAACTGGAACTGCAGGAGAGGAGGGGGAGTGCATGGGTTCATGTGCGTGTGTGCAGGGAGACATAGTTGACGGTGTGGAGAAGTGAAAGAGAGAGCAACAACAATACTTCCAGAGACATCGTACATGCTGTAGCAGCAACAGAGGATAGAGAGAGATCCGACACCTGCACAAGCTGTATAGAGGGGCTAATGGCAAACATGCATAGACTCTGAGAGACACACACACAGACACTGTATTAGACTTTAAAATGTCAGCTTTGCCAATTGTTATGTAAATTAGATTCCTACTTGGGCACAGCTTAACAACACAGTAATAAACACTCCTATATATTCCCTCTGAGAAATCTGTTTGAGTTGGCTCCATATGCCCCAGTCTAAACCAACAGCCCTTTAAAAGCTCTAAACCGCCATCCGAGTACCAACTGTAATCTTCTCTCCTCCCTCCCTCACTCTGTGCCTTGACACACAAAACGGTGAAGTCCAGCTATCCTCCCATACCTGCCTTCTGCCCCACACACACACACACACACACACACACACACACACACACACACACACACACACACACACATTGGCTTTCTCTCCCTTTCTTACACATAGGAAACTACTCTCCTACAGACTCCAATACCTGCTTACTCTGTCTCTCGCCTACTCTTCATTCTGTCCCTATTTTGTCTCGTTGTGTGTAGTATACAGAACTCCGATCCATCCCAGTCCACACTACCACCTGCCTCCTAACATATGACATTGTCGCAGGACGTCTTAAACAGTTGCATCATGATAAAGCTACTGACATGGAATTACATAGATTTAATAGTCTACTACCACACTAAAACCCAACCACAGGTCACAATCCTGTTTTGTCTCTTCCTGGTGCAGTTGAACTGAAGTGGTTTCTGAGGTCCTCTTGCTCTCATGTTACTAGCTACTGTCTTTAAGGAAATGTAGCTTCTTTTTTTTACAACCAAATCTCTGTTTTGATGTCAATGGCAAATTTATAGAAGGGTTCAAAGACTTTTTGTTTTTGTTTTGTGTGATTTCACTTGTTTTTGAGAAACTTACCCCAGCCATCATTTCCTCGTCCTCGTTGTGCAGTACTGGGGCTCTGAACAAATGTATATTTCATTTTGTGCGACTCAAGCCGTCAAGCCCCTATCCAGCTGTTCCATTTTCTATGTAGCCTGCTGCTAGAATGGGCGGAGAGATATCACTCGAGTTGTCTGTTTCATGTGTACAACATCTAAAGACCTGCATCACTATACTGAGAGCTTTTCTGTTTTTAAAAGGATGTATTTGGGTTTTTCGGAGCCCCCGTACTGCACATCGAGGATAACGAAAATGAATCGCTCTTTGGGGTAAGTTTCTCAAAAACAAGTGAAATCACCAAGTGTCTGGACATGCCATATACATTTTTTTTTAATGATTTGGTTGTAAAAAGCTAAATTGTCTTTTAAGCTCTACACATATTCTTCTTGTGGTGTGTGTGTGTGTGTGTGTGTGTGTGTGTGTGGTGTGTGTGTGTGTGTGTGTGTGTGTGTGTGTGTGTGTGTGTGTGTGTGAACCTTCAACACTGGCTTGGGTGAGAAGTGTGTACAGTATGTGTCACTTATGGTTGATTGTATGACTGTTTAGAAGTGACCCATTTGTATATAATACATATATGTGAAGCTTGGATAGATGGCCTTGTGTTGCGGATGTGGTAGTGTTTGTAAGATAATTAACGATAGCGAGTATCTGTATTTGGTGCAAACTACGCTATATTCTCACATGCTTAAGTGTTCCAATAAAGGACCATGAATGTACATAATTTGTGGTGTTGCTTCATTTCACTTGATTTTAAGGTGTAAGTGTGAAAAGTTATTTTATCATCAAGGTTTGTGATTAGCTAGCCTATCTGCAATTCAGTCACTGCATTACTAACTTGCGGGATTCCCATTTAACCTCTAGAGCGTTTCGTTTCTAAATGTCTGCGCAAGAGTGAATGTTTCATAGAGTTGTGAGATAGTACTTTTGCACATATAACACACTGTGGCTGAGGAATGGCACTACTCCCGATATAAGTGAACCCCAAACTAATGTAGTTCTCATCATATTTGCGCATTTCTGATGGTCAAACGTCCCTGTCTGTTGTTCGGGGCTTTCCCGGGTAAGGGGGCAGTAGCTCTTCGGCTGCATTAGATTCACAACTGTCAATGTCCATGCTAGCTGGGCCAGCAACAAATGTAGAATTACTCATGCTAGCATTGGATGTGCTCGTGGAAGCAGAACAACTTGTGTCGTCGACAGGTGCAGGTGTAGTACTGCTGGTCGAAGCAGTACTACCAGTAGAGCTGATGTGTGCTGGTTATCAAGAGGCAAAGTATTGACACATTTTTTAAATTGAGAGACGGGCTTAAAGTTAACTTGCTAGTTAAATAAAGGTTACATTTAATTATCACTTGTCTGACTGCTTGCATGATGACGAGTGTCTCACACGACTGGCCTATCTGGGTGACTGCCTGAATGATCTGAATCTAGGATTACAGGGACTCTGCAACCATATTCAATTTGCGGGACACTGTCTGCAATAACGAGAACAACACACAAGTCTTTCCATCATTGAACTCAAACTTACAGATAATGTCATGTGATATAGCAAAGCACCTGCGTGAGCTGGGTTTGCAATTACGCATGTACTTTCCCAAAACGGACGACACTAACAACTGGATTCGTTATCCCTTTCATGCCCTGCCTCCAGTCCCCTTACCGATATCTGAACAAGAAAGCCTCATTGAAATTGTAACAAGCGGTTCTATGAAAATGTCATTTAATCAGAAGCAACTGCCAGATTTCTGGATAGGGCTGCGCTCAGAGTATCCTGCCTTGGCAAATTGCGCTGTTAAGACACTGATGCCCTTTGCAACCATGTACCTATGTGAGAATGGATTCTCGGCCCTCCCTAGCATGAAAACTAAATACAGGCACCGACTGTGTGGAAAATGAATTAAGACTGAGACTCTCCCCAATACAACCCAATATTGCAGAGTTACGTGCATCCTTTCAAGCACACCCTTCTCATTAACCTTCGCCCCAGTCTGAGGGCCTGAGCACTCTTGCTCCGTTCGTCTTTCCCTTGATCCTGACTAGTCTCCCAGTCCCTGCCGCTGAAAAACTTCCCCACAGCATGATGCTGCCACCACCATGCTTCACCGTAGGGATGGTGCCAGGTTTCCTCCAGATGTAACGCTTGGCATTCAGGCCAAAGAGTTCAATCTTGGTTTCATCAGACCAGAGAATCTTGTTTCTCATGGTCTGAGTCCTTTAGGTGTCCTTTTTTCAAACTCCAAGCAGGCTGTCATGTGCCTTTTACTGAGGAGTAGCTTCCGTCTGGCCACTACCTTAAAGGTGGAGTGCTGCAGAGATGGTTATCCTTCTGGAAGGTTCTCCAATCTCCACAGAGGAACTCTGGAGCTCTGTCAGAATGACCAACGGGTTCTTGGTCACCTCCCTGACTAAGGCCCTTCTCCTCCGATTGGTCAGTTTGGCCGGGTGGACAGTTCTTGGAAGAGTCTTGGTGGTTCCAAACTTCTTCCATTTAAGAATGATGGAGGCCACTGTGTTCTTAAGGACCTTCAATGCTGCAGAAATATTTTGGTACCCTTCCCCAGCACTGTGCCTTGACACAATCCTGTCTGGGAGCTCTACGGACAATTCCTCTGACCTCATGGCTTGGTTTTTGCTCTGACATGCACTGTCAACTGTGGGAGCTTATTTAGACAGGACATGAATTGGAAAGGCACACACCTATCGATTGAATATACCACAGGTGGACTCCAATCAAGTTGTAGAAACATTTCAAGGATAATCAATGGAAACAGGATGCACCTGAGCTCATTTTTGAGTCTCCAAGCAAAGGGTCTGAATATTTATGTAAATAAGGTATGTTTTTTTTTATTTTTTATGAATAAGTAAAAATGTCTAAAAACCTGTTTTAGCTTTGTCATTATGGGGTATTGTGTGAAGATTGATGAGGGAATTTTTTTTTTTAAATTTAAGAATAAGACTGTAACGTAAGAAAATGTGGGAAATGTCAAGGGGCCTGAATACTTTTCGAATGCACTGTATATATATTTTTTGATGTTGTTGGGGGAAACAAACTCAATATAATTTAAAATGACTAAAACCAAATTGAAACTGTGTAGAAATTATAATGGACCAACATGCATACCGTTCATTGACTGTGTCCAGCTCGCTAATAATCACGCAATGAAAGCTAGATAGTCAGGGAGCATCGAGATTATTTTTTTTTAAACAATAGAGAACTATTTTTTGCAAGTTTTGACAGCAAGGAAATGTTTTATAAATTCAGTGCAGCCCTCCGGACGTCGTTGAAGAACGAATGTGGCACCCTGGGCAAAATTTGTTTGATACCCCTGCTGTATATGGATCTAACAAATATTGTTTATCATGACGTCCAACACTAGGGCATGTTTAGTGATATTGAATATATCCAGTTACATACGTAAAGTACGTCAGTATTAATGTATACCATTTATGTACTAAGATTTTGCGTGTCAGAAACAACACATAGATAAGTGTCATCTGCCGTTCCAGAAAAATGTTAATACTTTGACATTCAAAGGATTGATAGTAACCCCAGTACATAACATCAGGCAAACCCAGTAACCCATGCATGTACAGTACCAGTCAAAAGTTTGGGCACACCTACTCATTCAAGGGTTTTTCTTTATTTGTACTATTTTCTACATTGTAAAATAATAGTAAAGACATCAAAACTATGAAATAACACATAGGGAATTATGTACTAACCAAAAAAGTATTGAACAAATCAAAATATATTTATTTATTCTTCAAAGACAGCTTTGCACACTCTTAACAAGCTTTTTTAAAAAACCTTTATTTAACTAGGCAAGTCAGTTAAGAACAAATTCTTATTTTCAATGACGGCCTAGGAACAGTGGGTTAACTGCCTGTTCAGGGGCAGAACGACAGATTTGTACCTAGCTCGAGGGTTTGAACTTGCAACCTTCTGGTTAGTAGTCCAACACTCTAACCACTAGGCTACCCTGCCGCCCGCTTCATGAGGGAGTCACCTGGAATGCATTTCAAATAACAGGTGTGCCTTGTTAAAAGTTAATGTGTGGAATTTCTTTCCTTCTTAATGCATTTGAGACTATCAGTTGTGTTGTGACATGGTTGCTACTGTTTGAGGAGAGTGCACAGTTTTGAACATGAAAAGTTATTAATAAACAAATTAGGCATATTTGGGCAGTCTTAATACCAAATTCTGAACAGCAATGCAATGGTTCATTGGATCAGTCTAAAACTTTGCACATACACTGCGGACATCTAGTGGCCAAAATCTAAATTGCAACTGGGCTGGAATAATACATTATGGCCTTTCTCTTGCATTTCAAAGATGATGGTACAAAAAAATACCTAAACATTGTTTGTTTTTTTCTTTGTATTATCTTTTAACAGATCTAATGTGTTATATTCTCCTACATTCCTTTCACATGTCCACTAACTTCCAAGTGTTTGCTTTCAAATGGTACCAAGAATATGCATATCCTTGCTTCAGGGCCTGAGCTACAGGCAGTTAGATTTGGGTATGTCATTTTAGGAGAAAATTGAAAAAAAAAGGGGCCGATCCTTATTAAGACATGGTCAGTCAATATGGAACATTTTGAAAGTACAGTCGCAAAAACCATCAAGCGCTATAAAGACACTGGCTCTCATGAGGACTGCTACAGGAAATGAAGACCCAGAGTTATCTCTGCTGCAGAGGATGAGTTCATTAGATTTACCAGCCTCAGAAATTGCATCACAAATAAATGCTTTACAGAGTTCAAGTAACAGACACATCTCACCATAAACTGTTTAGAGGAGATGTGAATCAGGCCTTCATGGTCGAATTGCTGCAAAAAAAACAACTAAAAGAACACCAATCAGAAGAAGAGACTTGCTTTGGCCAAGAAACACGAGCAATGGACATTAGACCAGTGGAAATCTGTCCTTTGGTCTGATGAGTCCAAAATTAGATTTTTGTGTCTTTGTGAGACACGGAGTAGGTGAATGGATGATCTCAGTATGTGTAGTCCTCACCGTGAAGCATGGTGGTGTGATGGTGTGGGAGTGCTTTGCTGGTGACACTGTCAGTGATTTATTTAGAATTCAAGGTACACTTAACCATCATGGCTACCACAGTATTCTGCAGCTATACAGTCGTGTCCAAAAGTTTTGAAAATGACACAAATATTAATTTTACAAAAGTCTGCTGCCTCAGTGTCTTTAGATATTTTTGTCAGATGTTACTATGGAATACTGAAGTATAATTACAAGCATTTCATAAGTGTCAAATGCTTTTATTGGCAATTACATGAAGTTGATGCAAAGAGTCAATATTTGCAGTGTTGACCTTTCTTTTTCAAGACCTCGGCAATCCGCCTTGGCATGCTGTTAATTAACTTCTGGGTCACATCCTGACTGATGCCAGCCCATTCTTGCATAATCAATGCTTGGAGTTTGCCCACCTGCCTCTTGAGGATTGACCACAAGTTCTCAATGGGATTAAGGTCTGGGGAGTTTCCTGGCCATGGACCCAAAATATTGATGTTTTGTTCCCCGAGGCATTTAGGTATCACTTTTGCCTTATGGCAAGGTGCTCCATCATGCTGGAAAAGGCATTGTTCATCACCAAACTGTTCCTGGATGGTTGAGAGAAGTGACTCTTGGTACCATTCTTTATTTATGGCTGTGTTCTTGGGCAAAATTGTGAGTGAGCCCACTCCCTTGGCTGAGAAGCAATCCCAGACATGAATGGTCTCAGGATGCTTTACTGTTGGC
This sequence comes from Oncorhynchus mykiss, assembly GCF_057628025.1. Taxonomy (NCBI): domain Eukaryota; kingdom Metazoa; phylum Chordata; class Actinopteri; order Salmoniformes; family Salmonidae; genus Oncorhynchus; species Oncorhynchus mykiss. The sequence continues at coordinate 28,931,285 of NC_143033.1, read as the reverse complement.
ATGACAGAGGACTGATGGTAGCGCTCACCTTGTCTTTTCTGGACAAGCTTTTTTCCGGGTGCCCCAAACAATCAGAAAGGGGATTCATCAGAGAAAATTACTTTACCCCAGTCCTCAGCAGTCCAATCCCTGTACCTTTTGCAGAATATCAGTCTGTCCCTGATGTTTTTCCTGGAGAGAAGTGGCTTCTTTGCTTCCCTTCTTGACACCAGGCCATCCTCCAAAAGTCTTCACCTCACTGTGCGTGCAGATGCACTCACAACTGCCTGCTGCCATTCTTGAGTAAGCTCTGTACTGGTGGTGGCCAGATCATGCAGCTGAATCAACTTTAGGAGACGGTCCTGGCGCTTGCTGGACTTTCTTGGGCGCCCTGAAGCCTTCTTCACAACAATTGAACCGCTCTCCTTGAAGTTCTTGATGATCTGATAAATGGTTGATTTAGGTGCAATCTTATTGGCAGCAATATCCTTGCATGTGAAGCCCTTTTTGTGCAAAGCAATGATGATGGCACGTGTTTCCTTGCAGGTAACCATGGCTGACAGAGGAAGAACAATGATTCCAAGCACCACCCTCCTTTTGAAGCTTCCAGTCTGTTATTCAAACTCAATCACCATGACAGAGTGATCTCCAGCCTTGTCCTCGTCAACACTCATACCTGTGTTAACGAGAGAATCACTGTCATGATGTCAGCTGGTCCTTTTGTGGCATGTCTGAAATGCAGTGTAAATGTTTTTGGGGGATTCAGTTCATTTGCATGGCAAAAAGGGACTTTACAATTAATTGCAATTCATCTGATCACTCTTCATAACATTCTGGAGTATATTCAAATTGCCATCATTCAAACTGAGGCAGCAGACTTTGTGAAAACTCATATTTGTGTCATTCTCAAAACTTTTGGCCACGACTATATACCATCCCATCTGGTTTGCGATTAGTGGGACTATCATTTGTTTTTCAACAGGACAATGATCCAACACACCTCCAGGCTGACCAAAAAGGAGAGTGATGGAGTGCTGCATCAGATGACCTGGCTTCCACAATCACCTGAACTCAACCCAATTGAGATGAGTTGGACCGCAGTATGAAGGAAAAGCAGCCAACAAGTGCTCAGCATATATGGGAACTCCTTTAAGACTGTTGGAAAAGCATTCCAAGTGAAGCTGGTTGAGAGAATTCCAAGAGTGTGCAAAGCTGTCATCAAGGCAAAGGGTGGCTACTTTAAAGAATCCAAAATATATATTTTTTGGTTACCACATGATTCCATGTGTTATTTCATAGTTTGTCTTCACTATTATTCTACAATGTAGAAAATAGTAAAAATAAAGAAAAACCCTTGAATGAGTAGGTGTTTCTAAACTTTTGACTGGTACTGTATATTAACTGAATATGCTAGTCAACAACAACCATTGTTGATTTTTTGAATTTGTTTTACCTGTAGCCTAATCTGACTACTGTTATCATCAATCAAATGCATTCTAACAACTGATCGGCAATTGCAATAGAGCTTTGAGAATTTCCAATTGAATTTACTAAACATGGCCGTTAATAATTGCATAGTAACACAAGGCTACTACAACAATAAACTTATAGGCTATTTAATAAATTGGTTTGCCAGCTCCAGGTAAGCTACACAAGTGGCACAAATTGATTTGCAATAACTCCAGTGATATCGTCATTTCAACATCTTTATTGTATTAAATGGCAGTCTACAATGGCATATACAGCGCATTCAGAAAGTAGTCAGACCCCTCGATTTGTTCCACATTTTGTTACATTACAGCTTTATTCTAAAATTGATTCAATGTTTTTTACCTCATCAGTCTACTACACACAATATCTCATAATGACAAAGTGAATACCGCTTTTTAGAAATGTTTGCAAATTTATATATTTTTAAGTAGGTGTGTAGGTGTGTCCAAACTTTTGACTGGTACTGTACATGTAGGTATATTTGTCTGTTTGCTCATCTAACTGTACTTCGTTTAAAAAAAAATTTTTGTTTCTGACCCTTGAACTTGCTCCTCCAGTTGAGTTGTAAGGGGTGGAGGTCCATGTCTGAGACAGCACGCACACACCTGCTCAGAGACCTATAAAAGCTTCCTGGTGCTGTGCATCGGCCTCACTTAAAGAGCAGCACCACCCCAGGTAACAGACATCCAGCCTCACTGAAACTCTCGAAGGGAGGCATGGGGCATATAAAGAAAGCACAGGATATAGCCAACATTGGAAAATGGAGGAATTGAATGAATTGAATGTAAAGTTGCTGAAAGACAGCAGATATTATTTATTGGAAAGAAATTTAAGAATGAAATGTTTGCCATTTGAAATATGGATCATATTCATCAAAAGTAATTTAAAGGTTATTAATGTCTAACAGTGGCATTTTGTACTCTAAAGTTTGAGGATGAATGTTTGGTGTTAGATTCAAATGTGTTTGGTTGTGTGAAACATTGAATGTTAAGTTGCTTGCTTCTCAATATTTTTATCTGACACATCCCCCTCTCCCTTTTTATCTCATCTCCTCTCTCAGTCCCTCACCATAAAGTTTGTCGCTCTTGCACTGACTCTCTTGTTGGCAGTAGGTCAGTATTAGCGTAGTGGCCACCTTCACTGTGTGATTCCATCCACATGAACATGGCCTGTCTCAGTTTCATGCTTGCTATTGCTTGGTGAAAGAAACTTGGTGTACCTGGGGTGTAATCATTACTCCAAATGAAAACTAGCATTTCTATTGGAGAGATTCAGGTTGGTCCTTCCCTGTTTGCTGAACCTGTCCAATAGAAATGCTAGCTTTGCAAATATTTGGAGTAATGATTACACCTCATAGGACCCTGTCTTTCAAAGATAATTCGTAAAAATCCAAATAACGCCTAAGACAGCGCTACAGGGAGACAGGATGGACAGTTGATCGTCCTCGCAGTGGCAGACCACGTGTAACAACATCTGCACAGGATCGGTACATCCGAACATCACACCTGCAGGACAGGTACAGGATGGCAACAACAACTGCCCGAGTTACACCAGGAACGCACAATTCCTCCATCAGTGCTCAGACTGTCCACAATAGGCTGAGAGATGCTGGACTGAGGGCTTGTAGTCCTGTTGTAAGGCAGGTCCTCACCAGACATCACTGGCAACAACATTGCCTATGGGCACAAACCCACCGTCGCTGGATCAGACAGGACTGGCAAAAAGTGCTCTTCACTGACGAGTCACGGTTTTGTCTCACCGGGGGTTATGCTCTGATTCGTGTTTATCGTAGAAGGAATGAGCGTTACACTGAGGCCTGTACTCTGGAGTGAGATCGATTTGGAGGTGGGGGGGGGTCCGTCATGGTCTGGGGTGGTGTGTCATAGCATCATCGGACTGAGCTTGTCGTCATTGCAGGCAATCTCAACGCTGTGCGTTACAGGGAAGACATCCTCCTCCCTCATGTGGTACTCTTCCTGCAGGCTCATCCTGACATGACCCTCCAGCATGACAATGCCACCAGCCATACTGCTCGTTCTGTGGGTGATTTTCTGCAAGACATGTATGTCAGTGTTCAGCCATGGCCAGCGAAGAGCCCGGATCTCAATCCCATTGAGCACGTCTGGGACCTGTTGGATCGGAGGGTGAGGGCTAGGGCCATTCCCCCCAGAAATGTCTGTGAACTTGCAGGTGCCTTGGTGGAAGGACACATTATTCCGTTTCTGTTCGTCACGTCTGTGGAACTTGTTCAGTTTATGTCTCAGTTGTTGAATCTTATGTTCATACAAATATTTACATGTTAAGTTTGCTCACAATAAACGCAGTTGACAGTGAGAGGATGTTTCTTTTTTTGCTGAGTTCCTAACATCTTGCGCTCTACTCCAGAGATGACATCCTGTCAGTAAAATGCATAAGGTCTCCAAAATACTGGGGTGATGGTTTTCTTTGATCGTTTATCACAGATGGTAATTAAACATGTTTATTGTCAGGTTAATACAACAGTCCAAATAGTTAATGCCATCTCACTTCTCTATACAGTTGAAGTTGGAAGTTTACATACACTTAGGTTGGAGTCATTAAAACTTGTTTTTCAACCACTCCACAAATTTCTTGTTAACAAACTATAGTTTTGGCAAGTCAGTTAGGACATCTACTTTGTGCATGACACAAGTCATTTTTCCAACAATTGTTTACAGACAGATTTCACATATAATTCACTGTATCACAATTCCAGTGGGTCAGAAGTTTACATACACTAAATTGACTGTGCCTTTAAACAGCTTGGGAAATTCCAGAAAATGATGTCATGACTTTAGAAGCTTCTGATAGACTAATTGACATTAGTCAATTAGAGGTGTACCTGTGGATGTATTTCAAGGCCTACCTTCAAACTCACTGCCTCTTTGCTTGACATCATGGGAAAATCAAAAGAAATCAGCCAAGAACTCAGAAAACAATTTGTAGACCTCCACAAGTCTGGTTCATCCTTGGGAGCAATTTCCAAACGCCTGAAGGTACCAGGTTCACCTGTACAAACAATAGTACGCAAGCATAAACACCATGGGACCATGCAGCCGTCATACTGCTCAGGAAGGAGATGCGTTCTGTCTCCTAGAGATGAGCGTACTTTGGTGCGAAAAGTGCAAAACAATCCCAGAACAACACCAAAGGACCTTGTGAAGATGCTGGAGGAAACAGGTACAAAGGTATTTATATCCACAGTAAAAACGAGTCCTATATCGACATAACATGAAAGGCCGCTCAGCAAAGAAGAAGCCACTGCTCCAAAACCGCCATAAAAAAAGCCAGACTACGGTTTGCAACTAACTGCACATGGGGACAAAGATCATACTTTTTGGAGAAATGTCCTCTGGTCTGATGAAACAAAAATAGAACTCTTTGGCCACAATGACCATTGTTATGTTTGGAGGAAAAAGCGGGATGCTTGCAGACGAAGAACACCATCCCAACCGTGAAGCACGGGGGTGGCAGCATCATGTTGTGGGGGTGCTTTGCTGCAGGAGGGACTGGTGCACTTCATAAAATAGATGGCATCATGAGGGAGGAAAATTATGTGGATATATTGAAGCAACATCTCAAGACATCAGTCAGGAAGTTGAAGCTTGGTGGCAAATGGGTCTTCCAAATGGACAATGACCCCAAGCGTACTTCCAAAGTTGTGTAAAAAAACGGCTTAAGGACAACAAAGGCAAGGTATTGGAGTGGCCATCACAAAGCCCTGACCTAAGTTCTAAAGAAAATTTGTGGGCAGAACTGAAAAAGTGTGTGCAAGCAAGGAGGCCTACAGACCTGACTCAGTTACACCAGCTCTGTCAGGAGGAATGGGCCAAAATTCACCTAACTCATTGTGGGAAGCTTGTGGAAGGCTACCCGAAACATTTGACCCAAGTTCAACAATTTAAAGGCAATGTTACCAAATACTAATTGAGTGTAAACTTCTGACCCACTGGGAATCTGAAGAAAGAAAAAAAAGCTGAAATCACTCTACTATTATTCTGACATTTCACATTCTTAAAATAAAAGTGGTGATCCTAACTGACCTAAGACAGGGAATTTTTACTAGGATTAAATGTCAGGAATTGTGAAAAACTGTGTTTAAATGTATTTGGCTAAGGTGTATGTAAACTTCCAACTTCAACTGTAAGTATTTCAACATTCTGCTCATTCAAATTGGGCAGTTTTAAGTTCAATGAGTCATACTTCAGTGTGACTTTTAATAAGGCACTTAACATAACACTAGTGTATTTTTTTTGCCATTCAAATTATAAAATGTTCAACATAGAATCATGAAAATTAGAAATGAACATACTATAACATACTTACAAAATAACATGTCAAAGTTGTTATAATGATGTCAAAAGGGTATGAGAAGTATATTTTACAATAAATAAAAAGGCATACATAACAAACATGATATCCCTATGGGTTAACACACAACAGTAATGTGAAAACAAAAAATAAGTTATGGTGCCAGATTATCATTGCAGTTAACAACAGATGCGCTTTTGGTCAGCCTTTAAAAAGGTATTAAAGTATTTAGTCAGCTGTATAAATATAGGGATGCATAATATGAAAGACTTCTGTTTATTGTGTCACATACAGTGCATTCGGAAAGGTCAGACCCCTTGACTTCTTCAACATTTTGTTATGTTACAACCTTATTCTAAAACGGATAAAATAGTTTTCTCCTCATCAATCTACACACTACCCCACAATGACAAAAGCAAATTGATTATTTTTGCACAAAAATATTAAAATAAACTGATATATATTACATTTACATATGTATTCAGACCCTTTACTCAGTACTTTGTTGAAGCACCTTTGGCAGCGATTACAGCCTCAAGTCTTCTTGGTATGAAGCTACAAGTTTGGCACACCTGTGTTTTGAGAGTTTCTCCCATTCATCTTTCAAGCTCTGTCAGGTTGGATGGAGAGTGTCACTGCACAGCTATTTTCAGGTCTCTCCAGAGATGTTCAATTGGGTTCAAGTCTGGCCTCTGGCTGGGCCCCTCAAGGACATTCAGAGACTTGTCCCGTAGGCACTCCTGCGTTGTCTTGGCTGTGTGCTTAGGGTCGTTGTCCTGTTGGAAGGTGAACCTTTGCCCCAGTCTGAGGTCCTGAGCGTTCAGGAGCAGGTTTTCATCAAGGATCTCTCAAAACTTTGCACCGTTCATCTTTCCCTCGATCCTGACTAGTCTCTGCCATGCTTCCCCGTAGGGATGTTGCCAGGTTTCCTCCAGAGGTGACGCTTGGCATTCAGGCCAAAGAGTTCAGTCTTGGTTTCATTAGACCAGAGAATCTTGTTTCTCATGGTCTGAGAGTCCTTTAGGTGCCTTTTGTCAAACTCCAAGCGGGGTGTCAAGTGCCTTTTACTGAGGAGTGGCTTCCGTCTGGCCACTCTACCATAAAGGCCTGATTGTTGGAGTGCTGCAGAGATGGTTGTCCTTCTGGAAGGTTCTCTCAAATCTGGAGCTCTTTCACAGTGACCATCGGGTTCTTTGCCGGGCGGCCAGCTCTAGGAAGCCTTGGTAGTTCCAAACGTCTTCTATTTAAGAATGATGGAGGCCACTGTGTTCTTGGGGACCTTCAATGCTGCATACATGTTTTGGTACCTGAGCTCAATTTCGAGTCTCATAGCAAAGGGTCTGAATACTTAAATAACCTGTTTTCACTTTGTCATCATGGTGTGTGTCAATTGATGAGGAAACTTGTTTAATTGAATCTATTTTAGCATAGGGCTGTAACGTAACAAAATGCTGAAAAAGTCAAGGGATCTGAATACTTTCTGAATGCACTGTAGGTGAATAGTAATACGTCACCATGTCTGCTCTGTGTATATAGTTGATGTGAATCATATACCACCATCTCCTTCTTCCATTATGTGACGCTGAACAGAACACTATCAGTGTTCAGCTCCTCTTTCCCTTCATGTCTTCTCCTTTGTGTTTTTTGCTACTCCTTTCACTTGGCTGGGCAGAAGGGGCAGGTGTTGTTCTTGCTGGACTGTAGCCATACACTGATGCACTGAAACAGGCAAATCATCAGCTTTACATCAGCTAACGGTGCCTAACTACTTTAAGCATAGTTAGGGTTATAGCAAAGTATCATCTGATAGTGTCAATTTAGCAGACGCTATTATCCAAAGCGACTTAGTCATGCGTGTATACATATTACGTATGGGTGGCCCAGAGAATTTAACTCACAGTCCTGGCGTTGTAAGCCCTATTCTCTACCAACTGAGCCATACAGTTTTCAGTAATCTATACATTTTTAATTCAGTGTAGGACTTACATCCTTATGAACAGTGTGGGCGCAGCTCATGGGGTGCTGGCTGTCTACTTCCACGTGGTTCTGGCACATCAAGCACAGCTTACGATTAATGGGAGCCACAGGCTGGAGAGAGAGAGAAGCAGCACCTCAGAAATACATTAATTATGTACATAGTCACCCAAGCCTAAAATTCTCAATTGTGCCTTCTGCGGGTTGGTAGTGGTTTGTACCTGTGGGGGCCTTGTCTGGAAGACTTGAGTTACTGCAGGTCTCTGGGAGGGATTTGTGGGTCTCTGGATGGGGCCAGGAGGCCTCTGGATTGGGCCTGGAGGACGATGGATTGGGCCTGGAAGACCAGGAATGCCCCTGGCAGCAGAAAGAGGCCTGATGGGCCCTGGAGCCTGTGGAGGATAAAGGTTAGATTAAGGTTTAGACTGTGTTGGTGTGTGTGCACACTTAGTGTGTATGTGTCTCAGTGTGAGTTTGTGTGATTGTTTTACCGGTTTCTCACTCTGTGCCAGTCTCTGTGCCACCTGCTGTGTGACCTCGTCCATAGACATGCCAGCCATGGTGCCACGGGAATTCTTAATCTGCTGCAGCACTGACATGAGTTGAGTTCTGGAGAGAGAGAGAGAGAGAGGGACGGAGAGTAGAAAGAGACGAAGGTAAATGGAAAGAATGAGACTAGAATCATTATTTATTGATTGTAGTCTGCAAGATCTTTTACTGACTAGTAAATTCAGAGTAAGTGACAGACAGCTCACCTGTTGCACTGTGGAAATATGTCCCCCAGTCGCTTCAGCAGGTTGTCCAGTTTGCCAGCAGCAGGAGGGTTACTGAAAGGCAGGGGCTGGGCGGAGGCCACGGTGGTGGGCAGGGAAACAGGTGGGGTGGCTGGGTGGAGCGGTAAAGCAGAGGTAGGGGGAGTAGAGGAGGGGACAGGTGGGGGAGTTAATCTGGCTGGGGCTATGAAGGCAGCTGGGTGGTGCTGCTGGGGTTGGAAGGGCATCCCCACGGCGTTAGGAGGGCCCATCTGGAAATTTTGAAAAGGGGGGAGGGGTGGAGCGTACATCATCGGACTCATCACCAAGTCCACCTGCAGAGGAATGGTTCCATTAACAACAGATACTGTATCCACATTAATCACTGGCATCGACTCTCTTCGTCAGAATCAACTACACACATGTATCACACACAGACCGTGGGGACTTGGGGTAAGTGTGGTAATGTGACTCCAGGGAGGCTTTCCATCGGTTGGCCCTTTTGCAGCAGGTGAAGGTGCTCCTTGAACTGATTCTGAGAGAGAGAGAGAGAGAGAGAGAGACAATAATAAAGTCCCCACTAGTCATGTTCTTAAAGCCTACATTTATCCAGTGAGAAGCAGTGTTCTACCATCTATCTTGTCCCTCACCTGCAGTCCCGCCAAACTGCTGTGAACAACAGCCACATTGTTCTCCCACTCCAGCCTTTGTTGCATGTGCTGCTGAGAGGGGTCAAATCTGCAGACAGAGGAAACACCAATCACTGAAGCACAGCCTTTATGGAAGAAGCTACAATATGTAGGCTACATCCAGCTTCAGTCATAGGGTCATGCTCAGTATAGTACCTAAGTGTGTTGATGTATTGGTCAGCCTCTTTCAGCCAGTCGTCCACCTCAGACATGGTCACATCTCTCTGCATTTCCAGAGCTGCAATCTGTTGAACATAAATCAGAATACAAATCAGGGTTAATCCCTGACTGTCTTCAAATCAAACTCCATGGCGCCATGTGGATAGGTGAATCAGAGTGAACATTCAGTGTCATAGGGTTGTGATGGTTGACTGATGTAGAGATGATAAATATGGACAGAGACTGACCTCATCCCGTAGAGCTGTCTGGGTGGCCTCCTCTGACTCTTTCTGTAGCCGCTCCATCTCAGTGTTCAAGTCTGCTAGCTCCCGCTCCCACATAAGCCTATAGATGAGCACAGTAGGTGTGTTGTATAGCATTATATTGTGGACAAGATGTGTTGTGTAGCATGATAATGTATATGATACGTTGTTTATGGTTAGGTGAAGTGTAGGAGTGTGGCTCAGTAGTCTTACTTCTCCAGGTTCTGCTCCTCTATCAGCAAAGCCAGCTTCCTGGTGGTCTCCTTCAGCTCCTGAGACAGTCTGGTAGAGGGACAGACAGAGGAACATGGCTGACTGACAGGATATTTTGTCACAGTTCTGTTGGTGGCCACCACCTAGCCTACCGTCTGTACCACACCTCAAAGGGTTTTCCCCAATTTCTCATTTTCCACCTTCTTTTCAATATCTCTACCTGTTCCTCTCCTCCTCCATTTTGATTTTCTCCGCGCTGAGGTCTTGCTTCTTGACTGCAAAGTTCTTGCGGGTGGTCTTGCAGCAGTTCAGCTGAAGCTTCACACGCAGAGACTCAATTTTGTCCAGCAGCATCTGAAAATATTGTCACTAGCAGTTAATTAGACCAAAGATGTACAACATCTCAAGCTGATGAAAATACAAGTAGGCCTATACGTAGCCTACAGCAGAGATGTGTGTTTGAACACAGACCTGCTGCTGGTGGATTCCTTCATCTTTTTTCTGAACCAGGCTGTCTACGAGGTTGCCATGATCAGCCTCCTCCTCCTGCTGCTGCTTCATCAGCTCCTCATATTGCAGGGCCAGGTGAGTGCTGTACTCATCCACTGACCGCTAGAGAGAGAGAGAGAGAGAGAGAGAGAGAGAGAGAGAGAGAGAAAGAGAGAGTGAAAGAAAGAAATAGGAAGGGAAGGAGGAAATGTTGGAGAAAGAGGGGAAAATGTAACCACAGAATAAGAATGAAAGAGGTTAACTTGTGTCATGCGCATGAACAGATATACATATATATATATATATTGTGTGTGAGTTACTACACTGATTCACCATACCCCAGTCATGCCCCCAGAGTGAACACATTACCATCAGTGACTCCCAATCCTGATCTGTGTTAACATCTTTGTCTGCTGTCCAGGCATCCGTCTGCAAGAGACAACACATAAGATGACTTTCTGTCACATGCCCACAATTGTCTGGGAAATTACTGCTGTCCTATACAAACTCATTCTACCTGGACGCCTTGCTTCTTCGAGTGAGTGCCATGATGTCCATCCCCTGAGGCCAGCTTTTCCAGCTCCCCTATAGATCCCGAGGTGCAGCCTGGATCTGACCATGGGTTGGACTGGTTGGACCAGGGGTTGTATTGCTGCTCAGTGTTTCCCGTGGCGGAGGTTTCGCTGGGGGGGGGGGACATAATTGTTTTTGCTAGGGTAAATAATTCGTTAGGTAGGCGTACTCAACTAATATAACAGCGTGTAATCACCCACTCCACATAACAAACATAAGCTCCCAAGATAACAGTCACCGGTCTTACCGCGCCATGTCCTCCTCGAGCGCCAATCCCCAGTCCATAACGTTAGTTAGCTAGTTTCTATGACTATAAATTGGAATTAAACAGCGGTAAACGTGTTGGGAAACTGAAGCTTAAATGACAAGGTGCATTATTAGTAATCAAAAACGGTAAATGAAGATGTTGAGTTGTGTGTTACCTCATCGACAAACCACGTTAGAAAATTATAAACATTACACGTTTGCTGACATACACTTCCGGGTAAGCTCACGAAGCGCAGCAGTGTTGCCATGTTCGTGATTTTCCTGTCTTTGGACAACTTTGAAAACAATGTCGCGGGTTAAAATGTATTGGTCGCGGGTTTTTGGACTATTTTAAAGTTGCACCGCGGCCGCCAAGGCATTTCTCTTAAAAATATATATAAATGTCACGTAAAACACAAATACTGCACGCAGAGAAGAATTAGGCCCGCTAATTATCAAAATCCAGAAAAGAGCCGTTAAATTATACAACCACCTTAAGGGAAGCAATTCCCAAACCTTCCTTAACAAAGCCATCACACACAGAGAAATAAACCTGGAGAGTAGCCCCCTAAGCAAGCTGGTCCTGGGCTCTGTTCACAAACACAAAAAAGACCCCACAGAGCCCCAGGACAGCAACCCAATTTGACCCAACCAAATCATGAGAAAACAAAAAGATAATTACTTGAGACATTGGAAATAATTTACAAAAAAACGGAGCTATTTGGCCCTGAACAGAGAGTACACAGTGGCAGAATACCTGACCACTGTGACTGATCCAAAATGAAGGAAATCTTTGACTACTGAGAAAGGCCACCGAAGGTAAATCAAATCAAATTGTATTTGTTACATGTGCCGAATACAACAGGTGTACTGTAGACCTTACCATGAAATGCTTACTTACAAGCCCTTAACCAACAATACAGTTCAATAAATAGAGTTAATAAAATATTAACAATAAATGTACATAACAATATCGATATATACAGCTATATACAGGGGGTACCGGTACCGAGTCAATGTTCGGGGGTACAGGTTAGTCAAGGTAATGTGTAAAGTGACTATGCATAGATAATAAACAGTGTGTAGCAGCAGTGTAAAAACAAAGTGGGGGGGGGGGGGGGGGCTTCCTAACCTCCTGCCAAATGTATGACCATATTAGAGACACATATTTCCCTCAGATTACAGACCCAGAAAGAATTTGAAAACAAATCCAATTTTGATAAACTTGCATATCTATTGTGTGAAATATCACCGTGTGCAATCACAGCAGAAAGATTTGTGACCTGTTGCCAAAAGAAAAGGGCAACCAGTGAAGAACAAACACCATTGTAAATACAACCTATATTTATCTTGATTTATCTTCCCTTTTGTACTTTTCCCCTTTCATACTACTATCTGCACATCATTACAACACTGTATAGAGACATAATATGAGATTTGAAATGTATTCATTATTTTGGAATTTTTGCAAGTGTAATGTTTACTGTAAATGTTTCATTGTTTATTTCACTTTTGTTTATTACCTATTTCACTTACTTTGGCAATGTAAACATATGTTTCCCATGCCAATAAAGCCCCTTAAATTGAATTGAGGGTGTGGAGTGGGAGGGAGGGCCGGAGTATGTGTGTGTGTGTGTGTGTGTGTGTGTGTGTGTGTGTGTGTGTGTGTTCTACAGTTATTGGCTGAGTCACGTGAGCGAGAAGAAAGAGAGCAGCAAGCACGCACGTTGACTACTTTTTACCAGTTGTAGGTAGGCTATTTACATTGTCATTATGGAGACACCTATTTCCTAAAACATTTATATTACACATATTAATACTCTAGAACTGATGCAGAGTTGGGGCGGCAGCGTAGCCTAGTGGTTAGAGCGTTGGACTAGTAACCGAAAGGTAACGGAGCTGACAAGGTACAACATCTGTCGTTCTGCCCCTGAACAAGGCAGTTAACCCACTGTTCCTAGGCCGTCATTGAAAATAAGAATTTGTTCTTAACTGACTTGTTAAGATAAAATAAAACATCAATAAATAATGTAGACAAAGCAGTGGAAATCGACTTTGAGCGCACCACCAGAGCACATTACATAAATCCGCTCATGGGGGTTTAAACTGCATTCTAATGTTGACCGCTTAAAGAAAACGGTATCAAGCTCGCGTCTAGGGCTTTCGAGTGGACATTTTTAATGGAAATTATGGAACTCCCTGGCGTGGTTATTTTTAAGTCCTCAATGACACTGGCATTAGGCTAAATGTGGAGTATTTTACATTTGTCTCGGTTGGTGATCAAGTAGCCTATTAATGTATATGTAGGCTACCATTTGATACAATAAATATGTTGAAATGATATCACTGGAGTCATAGCAAATCAATTTGTGCCACTTGCGTAGCCTACCGGGAGCTGGCAAACTAATTGAATAAATAGCCTATAACTTCAGTTTATTGTTGTTGTAGCCTTATTGCTTAAACAAGTTAAATCGACATCAATTGAATGCTCTGGCGAGTTTAATAAGGGCGCAATAGCTTGCAATAATTATTATTTTGAGGAAACTCGAATTTAGCTTCTAACGTCGTTACTATGATTTTCCTTCTTAATTGGCTCGATAACGTTATGGAAAAAGGCTTTATTGGATATATACGGCAACTCTTCTCTTGCTGTGACAAAAACAAATTGGGCTAGTTTTCAGGCCTTTTGGGCGGGTTTTGAATGGTCATTGGGCACATTTTATTTAGCTTGACCTGGCAACCCTGCTCTGCATTGTTACAACATTTGGGAGGCACATGGCGATGTGGTACAGAGCTAGATTTGTCCTCTACACGTTACTGGAGGCGTCCCACCCTTCATATGGAGCCTCCGACCACATTCTAGTCTACGCCTCCGCAATGGATTAGTTTACTGAGATGGGCGCAAATATACAGTACCAGTCAAAAGTTTGGACACACCTACTCATATTTAAGGTCGAGAGCCATGCGTCCCCAAAACACAACCCATCCAAGCCGCACTGCTACTTGACACAAGGGCTACTTAACCCGGAAGCCAGCCGTACCAATGTGTCGGAAGAAACACTGTGCACCTGGCGACCGTGTCAGCATGCACTGCGCCCGGGCGCCCGGCCCGCCACAGGAGTCGCTAGTGCGCGATGGGACAAGGACATCCCTACCTGCCAAACCCTCCCCTAACCCGGACGACGCTGGGTCAATTGTGTGCCGCCCCATGGGTCTCCCAGTCGCGGTCAGCTGCGACAGAGCCTGGACTCGAACCCAGAATCTCTAGTACTGCAAATAAAACAATCTCGGTCGATCAACAGCAAACAAATCGAATAATTGGGGTCTGCCCTAACACTTTTCAAAGCGCTGGTAGTGTGTTCAGATTTCGATCACCCGAAGCAAGCGCGGGTAAATACGTGCACAATCTCGGCATGTTTTTTAAATCTTGTGCGCATGCTTCAGGTGATATAAATCTGAACGCACTACCATCGTTTTGAAAAGTGAATGTAATTATACTTTCCTGTAAATATTCTCACATTACTACCACCAAAATGACCATCTGCACAGACAGACAACTGGTAAATACTGTTTTGCCACAGAAGCAGTATGTCCTGCCTCCTTTAATCCCTACATGACTGACAGCTGTATGTTCCAATTGTCATGATGTTGTAAATTATGTTTTTTTTGTCTGTTGGTTTGTCAGTTCTCTTGTATGGCCCCTGTATGGACACCTACATGTGATCTGTACTGGAGATAAACAACAACTAAAGTGTTTTATAAACTGGGTGGTTCGAACCCTGAATGCTGATTGGCTGACTGATATGACAAAACATGTATTTTTATTGCTCTAATTACGTTGGTAACCAGTTTATAATAGCAATAAGGCACCTTGGGGGTTTGTGGTATATGGTCAATATATCCTTGCTAAGGGCTGTATCCAGGCACTCCGTGATGCGTCGTGCATAAGAACAGCCCGTAGCCGTGGTATATTGGCTATATACCACATCCGCTTGGGTATTATTGCTTAAATACAATAAACATCCTGAAGAGAGAAGATTGTCGTGGACCTTCTCGCTTTAGCACCAGTTGATTTTGGCAGGCTTTTAAGACTGCTCCTAGAACATGACAACATAATATAGTGACTAGCTGGAATTCTCAGTGTATTTTACCGGACTAATTAGGCTGTCAATATTTCGGGACAGTGGATTTGAGTTGAATAGTCTGCTGTAGTTTGGGACCTGCTTCAAGTAATATCAGACAAGTTGTGGTCATGATCCAATATTTTCATAATATACTTTGAAATTAGCATTGCAGGAAGGAGTATTGGTGAAAATGTTTGTAGTCATCCTTATATAATGTGTCATGATTGAAATACAAACGTAATGCTTTTTCATCCATGTTGGCCTTATCTCCTACCATTAACTGCTTTCAGACCTCGTCATGCTGATCAGGGTGAAATTCAATGGTGAACGAAAATATGAGAAGATCATTGACCTGACACTTGAAAATCTTTTGATTGGAGGTATACTTTTAATTTGTGATTGGAAATAAATGTATTGTTTTCATACCAGTCGGTCTGATTACGCTTGCCATTACGATTGCAGTTCTATTTGTAGGTTGTTTTAATGTTTGTCACAGCTTTCCTGAAATTTGAGATCCCATTTACTAGTTTCAGAGGCAAATCTGTGTGATGGGTCTGGAACGGAAGTTGATTATATTATATATTATATTATGAGGAGGTGGTGACACGACCAGACCTTGGTGTTTTCAAGCTCACGCTGACCAATGATGCTAAAGGTATATGCTGGTTTTCAAGTCTTGGTTACTTGTGGCATCACTTTCAATATAACCATACATTTGACATGCCTGTATTGACATCTTTGTGTATTTGAGATGTCTCTGGCAGTACTGTGATGGGTGGTTCAGACCATGAGTCAGTTGATACGATCATATTGAGCGAGGATGGAAGCCCCTCACGAAAGCGTCAAAGATATGATGACGAAGCAAAACATTTACGTTTGTAATTCATTCTTCAATTCAAGTGGCATCAAATGGATTTTTCACTGCTGTTTTTTTTTTTTTACAACTAATAGAGAGCATACTGAAGAAAAAGCCTGGTGGAGAGGTTGTCATCAAGGAATACTCCAAAACTAACTGACTGCACCAGACTAAAGGTATCTGCTGAATGTTAAAAATGACTACTGTATTAGTGTCTCAGTCACATAATTAGTTAGGCTACTGCTGACCATCCACTGCTATTGGTAGAAGATTTTTCTTGTATCAAACTTGATGGGCATGATACTGATTAAAAAAATCACTCCTAATATTAAGCTGACTGGGGACCAATGCTGCTTGTGGAGATTCTGATTGCCGCCTAAACATAACATTATATTCTTGTCAGGACATCACCACCGCATGAGAGAAACATTTGCACAAGGCATCATCTCCTTGTTCCTATACCTGAAGGATTCCTACACGACAAATGGATATGTAAGTATACATTACAACTGATAAAGGGCATCTGCTTTTCATTCTTCTATCTGAGCAAATGGGACTTGATTATTAGTTTTTTCTTTCAAGATTAGTAACCATGTTAATTTTCTTAAGGAACATTACTACGACCCTAATAGTGGAGAAGGGTACCTCTCGTATAGAATCAAAACCATTCAGATGAATTTGGCTTCATCAGAGAAACGGCCCACTCAACTATACTCTGGAGGGCCAACTGCTTAGAGGGAGTCCAGTCCATCCACTTTGGCTACCCTGAGGGAAGACCAGTGCAGAGAGGCCATTTATCTTATGAAGCATTCTTCTGATGAAGAAACAGTCAAACAGAAGATGAAATTGACCTTTGAGTACAGGAAGATGACCTACGACCCGAGTAAATGCTCCACCATCCTAACCGAATTTCCACGCTTTCTTGATGTGAAGGGTTTGATGTGTTTAATGTCCAGATGCCAGTTCAAGTTGACCAGTAATAGTAGTTCAATGAATGTGTAGGCTGGGGATTTACTCAAACTCTGTTTTGGAGGTTAAAGTGGAATGTTTTTGTCTTATTTGTTTCAGATTGAACCTGATTTTGTGCTGCTGTTTGGAGAGGGAACATCATTCAAGTTTTTGGAGAGGTGGCCAACTACATTCAAGCAAAATATCATCCTTCTAAGCAAGACCCTAAGCAAAGCAGAATCTGCAGTTGATGAGGGAGCTGAGGGATGAGGGA
This sequence comes from Oncorhynchus mykiss, assembly GCF_057628025.1. Lineage (NCBI taxonomy): Eukaryota > Metazoa > Chordata > Actinopteri > Salmoniformes > Salmonidae > Oncorhynchus > Oncorhynchus mykiss. Next base: position 28,913,926 of record NC_143033.1, on the reverse strand, counting down.
GCTGACACGAATGCTGATGGTTACCGAAACACCACTTCATGATACATTATCCTCGTTGTATGCGCTACGAGGCAAAACATAATTTCTTTAAAAAGCAACTGAAGAGTTTTAAGAATTTCACTATGACCTTAGCCAAGAAACAACAAAATTACATAGCATATAATTGGGAAGCGTTCAGCCAGGGTAGACTAGCTATAGGTCCAGGATGGACTAGCTATATGTCCAGGGTAGACTAGCTATAGGTCCAGGAAAGATGTCAAGGCTCAATCACCTGAAAGAAGGCCATGAGATTGCTACCAAGTTGAATGTCTCAGTGCACACACACACGTTTTGTCAGTTAAATGGGTAAAGCACCATGGTACAGAATATCCTCTTGATTTGGCCATATGTGGTGAAGTAGTCATTGAAGTGCCAGTATTGTACAAAATTAAGGCTATTGTTCTGAAAGAGGAACATTTTTTTTTTGGTTAGGTCAGCTCTTGAAATCTTATGTTTTGTTGATCATTTGCATGCATTTGAAGTTGTTTTGAAGCCAAGTCCACCATGCAAGGTATTTCATGTAAATGACATCATGTACCACAAACCTTTTGATTTGTCAAATGGAGCAAGGGATTTTTTTGACTACATTGCCCCCACCTGTCACTTGATAACAGTTTAAGCCAGGGCTGATACTTATGGTTAGGTTGTGAAAAACATATTTGTTTTTAATGTAAATGTCAGCATTTTCCAACAAACCTATTGATTTGCTCATGTCATATGGAGCAAGGGATTCTTTTGACTAGATTCTACTCTCACTTGATAACAGTTTAAGCCAGGGCTGGGACTTATGGTTTGGTCATAATGAACATATTTGAATCTTGAAACAGCTTTGATTGAGTTTATTGTGAAATTCCTAGTGCCTTTATAAAATCTAATTTCCCATTACATGGGGGAAGAGTAAATACATTAACACTGAATAAAGTAAACACATTTTTACTCTAATACTCAAATAGTGTCACTACAACACTTAAAGTGTTGAATACCTCAGTGTTCATTTTGATCAACACCGGCCAGTGTAGTGCAGTGTTAACTTTTTGCACTCCTCTGTGTTAAAACACTAGAAATGTAACACTTTGATCAGTGTACTTTTTACTCTGTGTAGAGTGGGACCATATATACTCGCTGACAGTGTTACATTTAACACTTAAAGTGTTGATTTAACACTTTCAAATTTACTGTGTAGGTAGACACCAACACCATAATAGGGAGGAGACGACTGGTTCATAAATGTGACCTGAACAACATTTGAAAACCATACCCCTTCAATACAATGGTTTAAAATACATGGGGGGTTCATAGGTGCTCTGCTGTGATAGGCTAAAATAAATGTTGTTTAGTGATCACCAGAGAGGAGAAAGGAAGGAGGGAAGGCAGGAACGAAGATATGAGATGTAGAGGAGCTGACACTGACTGCTTTGCTTTCTGTTGTTTCCTGTTTCCCTGGTGACCAAGCCATATCTGATGATGTCATGGCTGCGAGGGTGTGTGAGAGACACTGATATCGTAACTACTGTCCTTTTACTAGGTCATAATATAAGCTTCCTACACCCCACCCAGACCCCTCCCTCTTCAAGTATAGACTTAACATACACTTCCCACCTTTTTAAAATCCTAACTCCTCCTTACAGCTGTACAGGACCCCACCTCCATCCCACCTCTCCTAATATCTTCCCAGGACCCCACCATAGTGCCCTCCGTATGAACTGTGAGGCAGGAGCGTGAAGCCAGTGTAAATGTTGCTGACTTGACAGAGCCAGGAGAAGCCAAACAGTCTTCAGAACTTTGCCGCAGTCAGAGAGAGCATCAGGACATGTTTCCGTTTTTCAGGAATACACTATTTTCAAACTAGCTTGTTTACCATTAAAAACAAATGTGGGGAGTCCATTCAGGTGTCTTTTTACCCCTGCTCCGTTAGTTCACAAACATTACATTCAACCACAGCTAGAGGGAAATCAGTCAGACCGTTATGCCTCGTGTTCCTATGGTAAACATGTCAAAACATGTTAGTGTATATTTTGGCTGAAAACAAGGTGTTTACGAGGGCATAGTGTCATTCTATTCAGGGGTTACATGGTTTTAGTGGGTAGGCGGTCATTGTAAATAAGAACGTTCTTGACTGACTTGCCTAGTTAAAGGTGAAATAAAATAAAAATCCTTTATTGTATTGTGATTAATGGATTATTAGTTTAGTCAGACAGCTCCCCCATTTTTAGCTGCAAGTTGATCCAGTTACGGTTTGTGGGTCTCCAGCCATGTCAGAGTTGATGACTCCCTTGTTTAGCTGGTCAGAGTAGGTGAGACCATTCCCCTCACTTGAGTTACTGTCTGTATGCCATCTAAGAATGAAAAGTGATACCTCTCCCTGGTGTGAGCAGTCCTATTCAGGTAATGTTCTGATTCCAGACACTGTAACCCAGTGGTGAGAGCACTATCACACTCCTACATCTCACCTTAGAAGTCTCCTCATAGTTATTGCCCCCTCCCCCCCAGCCAGTTACTGCCTAAGCTCATATTGAGCAGTTCAGTGGGCACTCAAGCTGAACAAACCGTTGGCAGGCGAGAGAGGTGTCACACCTCCACTGGATCCCTCGGGAGGTTTCTTGTTCTGTCCCTGCCTGTTAAACTAACCTTATACTGGCACTCAATATCAATAAGACATTAAACGCAGAAAATGTTAAAATTAAACTGAACTTTATTTCATAATCAAAATATACAAAAATACTGAGCTCTGGAAAGGACATCTTACTGCATCTTTCCCATTATCGCAGCATATTCTAGCAACATCTTTTCCCAACGTATTACCAAACGGAGTGTAGTTTAAGCAGTATCTAAATGGACCGTTTCCCATTGCTATGTCACCATGTCCATTGTTCAAATTTTTAACAAAACATGATTGTACAGACTTTGGTCACCATGTTTCGTTATGATTGTGTGCATCTGTGCAGTGAGTAGGAGTTCTTTGGTCCAGTTCGGTCTTGGAAGTTCAGGTCGCTCCTGTTTGTTCAAGTTAAGACATAGCGTTTCAGTCTTAAGTGATTGGCTGAGAAAGGGAGCGTACTCAGGTGTAGGGTGACTGAGCATTGTCATGTTTTAGGGGTTGTTGTTCAGGATCTGCCTAGGTCGCCCGTATCCAGTCATGCCAGCCTGAGATGCCCCCTTGTTGGTGCCCATCTGCAGGCCAATGACACTCCTTCCCTCATTCAGCTGGTCCTCTGAGAACTCGCGTTTGTTCTCCACTGACTTCCTGCACAGACAAAGTCATGTCCATTTTTTTAATCAAAATGTTATCCTTTACCTAAATGGGAGTATGCAGAGAACTACGAGCTCCGTAACGACAGTACTGTTTCTACAGAGAAAAGGACAGAGGCGCCAACTTACTTATGGAACCAGTTGGGGTCGCCGCGGTAAGTCCCATCGTCCCTGGTGACAGCCAGACTTCCCAGGGTCATCAGGGTCCTCTGGACAGCAGCCAGGTCTTTCCCTACAGACAATTAATACACAGTACTGCACATCAGATATGTTTAATAAGTTCAGCTACTGTATAGCAGAACAGTGAATGTAGCCATCATGACTAGACAGGGTGACTAAGCAACAATAATTTTTAAAAACATATCCATCTGTATAGCATGCTAGTTGAGCCGAGAAGAGAAGTGATGTGTATGACGTGTGTGTGCACAGCTGATCGCAGCTGGCTGGACGTACCCTCCCAGAGGTCAACTGTCTGGAACATGTCAGTCTTGGTGATGCCATACTTCTCAGCCGCATTGAGGAATTGTGAGATCTGCTCCATCTGTTTGAAGGCCATGCCTGAGCTCTGGATCTTCCTGATGGGCTTGTTCCCACTGGACAAGCTGTTGATCAGTTCACACAGCACCTGAAGAGAGCGAGAGGTGTGAGAAATGTACTACCTGTTCAAGACTGTCTTAGATTTTGTCTCCCAGTCACACAGGCACTCACACATCCGTCCTTGAGCCAGTTCTGCCAGCCGGTCTTGCCTGCCTCAGGTTGGCCCACTCCAGCGCCACACTGGGCAATGATCCACTCAGTCAACCTCTCTTCCAGATCCTGGTCATACTTTTTATCAATTTTACTCTGTACCTCACGGCTCAGACCGTAGGAGGGACCTTTGTTTGCCATTGCTGTTCCTACAGGGAGAGTGATATCGTTTCAGATAAGGCAAGCAAACATTGGTTTGTTCTGTTGCATATTGTATTGACATTTAAAGTTACATAGAAGCTAACCAAAGTATAGAAAACAGTGAAAGATCTGGCTTAACCCTTAAGGCTTTAAAAACAAATATTAAAAAACAATTCAAAAGGCATCATATTTATTTTATCCATAACTACATTGGCAGCTTAAAACTGTGGCTCACCTAGGTTAAAAGACATCCTACTGACAAATATTTGGGCACACCTATTTAAAATGGCAGGCGACCTAATTACCAGGGTTAAAAATCAGCTGTCAATTAGCCACATAATTAGAGTTTGGCTAAGAGAAACAATTAAAACACAGGTGTGGTCATTAGTCCAAGAGTTTCTAATGGACAAATTCAGGTAGGTCCCGCCCAGTTTAGTTCAATTTGCTTCTGTTTAAGAAACGTTTAGCAACATAATTGACATAATGAATACACCCCACATAAACACAATTTACTGTAGAGGTTTGAGATGATGTATAAGTAAACTTAGAACCGTTGGGCGGTGTTTACTCAGGCAGCTCAATTCTGATCTTTTCTTTTTTGTAATTGGGTTAGGCAGATCACATCCAACTTTTAAGGTGAATTCACCGCCACCTGCTATACTGGAGTGTGAGGCCAGTCATAGCCTACGTACATGAAATTCTCTTCATTTCTCCTGTTCGTTTAAGTAAGTAAAATAGAACACTAGACACCACTTCCCTCCCCCCACTACACCACCCCAGCCAGCTTCTCTAACCCTTTTACACAATCTCTCCCTATCTTCATCATACAGCTCACAAAATATCAAGACATGCTCCACCGTTTCCTCCGCTAAACACTCATCACACAGACCTGTTTCATGCCTCACTATCAACCACAATGTGGATTCTGATATTTCTTCCACTAATTGGTCTTTTGACCAATCAGATCAGCTCTAATCTGATTTGAAATGATTTGATGTGATTGGTCAAAAGACCAGTTAGGCTGCATTTACACAGGCAGGCTCAAATCAGATCAGCTCTGAAAAATATCTGATGTGATTGGTCAAAATTGGGCTGCCTGTGTAAATGCAGCCTTAGTGGAAAAAATATCAGAATTGGGCTGATTGAATTAATAAATAGACAAAACACAAACAAATCTATACTTTGAGTTAATATGATAAACCAGAATGTCTGTAGGTGAGGAGCCTCTTCCTCACATAGAAAATTCCATGAATACTGTGATAGATTGTCTATATGTGTAACAGCGGCAGCTTAACTCTTTCGCGTTTTGTCTTGGCTCAACAGACCCACTTAATAGACGGAACAGTGCTCACATTCATGTCCCTGGCCTGTCCAAGCCCTCCAAACTGGCAATGCGTCAACACAAGTACAGTAGGTCCGCAAATGTGACTGCAGTCCTATGATATAGATCTGAACTCTGATCTGATCTTGAGTTCGGGGTTCAGAACTTATAACAGAGAGCCTAAATGCATCCCAACTTGAAGAATACTATGCCAGGGGGCAGTGGTGTAAAGTACTTAAATATAAATACTTTAAGTACTACTTAAGTCGTTTTTTGCGGTATCTGTACTTTACTATTTATATTTTTGCCAACCTTTCCTTCACTACATGTCTGGGATAGGGTTTGGCCTGGGGTAGGCTGTCATTGTAAAAAATGATTTGTTCTTAACTGACTTGCCTAGTTAAATAATGGTTAAATAAAGAAAACAATGTACTTTTTACTCCATACATTTTCCCTGACACCCAAAAGAACTCGTTACATTTTGACAGGAAAATGGTCCAATTCACACACTTATCAAGAGAACATCACTGGTCATTGCTACTGGCTCTGATCTGGCAGACTCACTAAACACAAATGCTTTGTTTGTAAATTATGTCTGAGTGTTGGAGTGTGCCCCTGGCTATCCGTTAAACTGTTTGGTTTGCATAATATGAGACATTTGAAATGATTTATACTTTTACTTTTGTACTTATGTATATTTAAAACCAAATACTTTTAGACTTTTACTCAAGTAGTATATTACTGGGTGACATTCACTTTTACTTGAGTCATTTTATATTAAGGTATCTTTACTTTTGCTCAAGCATGACAATTTAGTATTTTTTCCACCACTGCCAGGGGGGCACATGTAGATCAGAGCATGCAAATGGCCAAATGGACCACCAGATGGAGACTTCAAATTTAGACCCAATTCTTGCACAGTATAATCAAAAAGTCTCAACACCTGTGCTGCGATCTTGAACCATAACTATCACAGAACCTCTCAGAGCTGGGGGTCAAATGTTGATGTAATCTCTCTGTGAGCCTGCTGCTCTCATTGACATTCTAGCTGCTTCCTGTCCTCCTCCACAGCCACACTCTGCTGTCTACATCCTGTTTGGCATAGTCCTCCCAGCTGGCTCTCCTCTGTCACGTCCTTCCTTTCTCACTGAGGTAGCTGTTAGAGTAAACTTTCACAGACCTGCTCACACTCTTCTGTATATTAGAGCCCATCAAAGTCCCCTGCAAGTGGAAAACCATATGGCCCAATGTATAATATGCAATGTAAGTAAATGCACAGGGAATTATGCTAGCTAGATGAGATTGTTGGAACAAATGTATACATCCAAAATTACCTTATGATCTTACTGTATGAGTCAAAGTCTGGCATAGTGAATATTTCCCCCTAACAGGACATTGCTCAGAAGCCACTCAACATGTACCGCACTGACTGTTTATTTGAGCAATATGAGATGGAAGGAAGTTCCATGCAATAAGGGCTCTATATAATACTGTAAGTTTTCTTGAATTTGTTCTTGATTTGGGGACTGTGAAAGACCCCTGGTGGCATGTCCGGCGGGACAAGTGTGTGTGTCAGAGCTGTGTGTAAGTTGACTATGCAAACAATTTGGGATTTTCAACACAGGGTTTCTTATAAAAAAGTAGAAGTGATGCAGTCAGTCTCTCCTCAACTCTTAGCCAAGAGAGACTGGCATGCAAAGTATTTATGTCAGCCCTCTGATTACAATTAAGAGCAAAACGTGCCGCTCTGTTCTGGGCCCGTTGCGGCTTAACTCTTTCCTTGCAGCACTGGACCACAAGACTGGACAACAATCAAGATTAGACAAAACTAGAGCTTGGACCTACTTTTTTTATATTTTCAGTGGTATTGTTAACAAACACGCCCCCACAAAGAAAATTAGAATTAAAAACAGGTTCAGCCCCTGGTTCGACCATGATCTTGCAGTTACACTCCACCTCAGGAATTGCATTTGACGAAAGGCTCGGCACACGGATACTCAGGTTGACTGGCTATTGTTCAGGTAAATGAGAAATAAGTGCACTCAGGCTATCCAGAAGGCCAAAGTTAGTTAATTTAAGGAGCAGTTCTCTCTCTGTGGGTCTAACTGCAAGACATTCTGGAAAACGGTTAAAGACCAGGAGAATAAACCTTCTTCCTCACAGCTGCCCATGTCTCTTAATGTTTAGGATGTGGTTGTTACTGACAAGAAGCACATGGCTGAGCTCTTTAATCACCACTTCATTAAGTCAGGATTCCTATTTGACTCAGCCATGCCTCCCTGCCCGTCCAACATTTCCTCATCTCCCACCCCTTCTAATGTGACTATCCCCGATGCTTCTCCCTCTTTTTCTCCAGCCCCGCTGCAAAGTTTCTCCCTGCAGGCAGTCACTGAGTTGCGAAAGGAGCTCCTTAAACCTGACCCCAAAAAACTCTGGGTGAGATGGTTTAGACCCTTTCTACTTTAAGGTTGCTGCCCCTAACATTGCCAAGCCTGTCTTTCCTTTCTGGGGAGGTTCCCATTGCTTGGAAGGCAGCCACAGTTCATCCTTTATTTAAAGGGGGAGATCAAGCTGATCCTAACTGCTATAGGCCTATTTCTATTTTGCCCTGTTTATCAAAAGTGTTGGAAAAACCTGTCAATAATCAACTGTCTGGCTTTCTTGATCTCTATAGTATTCTCTCGGGTATGCAATCTGGTTTCCGCTCAGGTTATGAATGTGTCACTGCAACCTTAAAGGTCACCATTGCAACCTTAAAGGTCACCAATGATGTCACCATTGCCCTTGATTCTAAGCAATATTGTGCTGCTATTTTTATTTACTTCGCCAAAGCTTTTGATACGGTAGACCATTCCATTCTTGTGGGTCGGCTAAGGAGTATTGGTGTCTCTAAGAGGTCTTTGGGCTGGTTTTCTAACTACCTCTCTCAAAGAGTGCAGTGTATAAAGTCAGAACATCTGCTGTCTCAGCCACTGCCTGTCACCAAGGGAGTACCCCAAGTCTCAATCCCCACGCTCTTCTCAATTTACATCAACAACATAGCTCAGGCAGTAGGAAGCTCTCTCATCCATTTATATGCAGATGATACACTCTTATACTCAGCTGGCCCCTCCTCAGATTTTGTGTTAAATGCTCTACAACAAAGCTTTCTTAGTGTCCAACAAGCTTTCTCTACTCTTAACCTTGTTCTGAACACCTCCAAAACAAAGGTAATGTGGTTTGGTAAGATGAATGTCCTTCATCCCACAGGTGTGATTACTACCTCTGAGGGTTTAGAGCTTGAGGTAGTCACCTCATACAAGTACTTGGGAGTATGGCCATACGGTGCACTGTCCTTCTCTCAGCACGTATCAAAGCTGCAGGCTAAAGTTAAATCTCAACTTGGTTTTCTCTATCGTAATCGCTCCTCTTTCACCCCAGCTGCCAAACTAACCCTGATTCAGATGACCATCTTACCCAAGCTAGATTACGGAGACATCATTTATAGATTGGCAGGTAAGGGTGCTCTCGAGCGGCTAGATGTTCTTTACCATTCAGCCATCAGATTTGCCACCAATGCTACTTATAGGACACATCACTGCACTCTATACTCCTCTGTAAACTGGTCATCTCTGTACACTCGTTGCAAGACCCACTGGTTGATGCTTATTTATAAAACCCTCTTAGGCCTCACTCCCCCCTCTCTGAGATATCTACTGCAGCCCTTATTCTCCACATACAACAGTCACATTCTGTTAAAGGTCCCCAAAGTACACATGTCCCTGGGTCGCTCCTCTTTTCAGTTCACTGCAGCTAGTGACAGGAACGAGCTGCAAAAAACACTCAAACTGGACAGTTTTATCTCCATCTCTTCATTCAAAGACTCAACCATGAACACTCTTACTGACGGTTGTGGCTGCTTTGTGTGATGTATTGTTGTCTCTACCTTCTTGCCCTTTGTGCTGTTGTCTGTGCCCAATAATGTTTGTACACTTTTGTGCTGCTACCATGTTGTGTGCTACCATGTTGTTGTTATGTTGCTACCATGCTGTGTTGTCATATGTTGCTGCCTTGCTATGTTGTTGTCTTAGGTCTCTCTTTATGTAGTGTTGTTTCTCTTATTGTGATGTGTGTTTTGTCCTATATTTACATTGTATTTATTTATTATTATCATAGCCCCCTGTCCCCTCAGGAGGCCTTTTGCCTTTTGGTAGGCCATCACTGTAAATAAGAATTTGTTCTTAACTGACTTGCCTAGTTAAATAAAGATAAACATAAAAAGAAAAAAAAGCCATTGAATGTCATTGAGAAACTAGAAAGGTCTCAATGTATTTTTTCACAAACATCCTTTCTGAATCGAGAAGTAATCCAAGAAGTAATAATGATCGAGTTTTTCAAAAGTCTCGTGTCGGATTACAATCATTTAGCTGGTAACGTTACGTAACTGATTACATTTAAAAAGTCATCAGATTACATGTAATCAGTTACTTCCCAACCTTGCGAGTGCGACACACACACACAAACAGATAGATTGTGTCTAGAATAGAATCCAAGATGGAGATTCAGATTTGGCATGCTTGCATAGTATTTTTGTGATCCATTGTGTTATAATTCTGTTTTGGCCCATCAATTCTTTCTCAGAGGGTTTTTGTCAATGTTTCTCAATATGCATGGTTGCGTGCACTGCTATGTTTGTGTCAGTTGTTAGCACTTGTTTATGTTGTTCAGCTCTAACACGGAGAAAGCTTTACTTCCTAAACCTAATACATCAACTATCATCCAGTAGTTAATGACTCCTAGACCAGAGCTATTAGAGCTACTGTAATACATCATAGTTCCATGTCAGTATCTTTCCTCACCCACAGCAGAGCAGACTACGGTTCTTACTACATATGTTATATGGAATGTGGCGGAGGGACCTGTTGTTCTCTATCTACCAGCCAAGTTATTGTAGGGGAGAGTGGGGTAAGTTGAGCCAAAGAGGTAAGTTGAGCCACCCGTGTTTCTAGGAAATCAAACACAAAATTAATAATTTGACCAAATATTTAGGAAGAGGTCATCATTTCATGGAGTCTGTGAACTAAGAAACCACATGGAAAAAGCAAGTTAAGTCCAAAAAAACTGATTTTCAAGTCAAATGAATTTATTATGCTAAAAGGTTTCATGATGCTTGTATCTAAACCAAAGTAGATCATTTTAAGATTGTTCAATATATCAGTTGGGGTCTCTATAAGCTTCAATATGAGGTACTAAACCTAGAATTAATGTGCATCCTTATAGCTGTATATGTTAATATAGTCAAAATGTTTGCCTTGGGATAAGTTGAGACAATGGCAGTGGGGTAAGTTGAGCAATGGTTGAGCCAATGGCAATTTGATCAAATGTAAGTGTTTTCTTCCCAGTTGCAATGCAAGGCATTATCGCTGTGATATGAGGTAACAACAGGGCCTAGCCTTTTAACCTTTTAATGGCATCAGACCGAGGCTTTGCATCTGTCCTCATGCTCCTAGACCTTAGTGCTGCTTTTGATACCATCGATCACCACATTCTTTTGGAGAGATTGGAAACCCAAATTGGTCTACACGGACAAGTTCTCGCCTGGTTTAGATATTAACTGTCGGAAAGATATCAGTTTGTCTCTGTGAATGGTTTGTCCTCTGACAAATCAACTATACATTTCGGTGTTCCTCAAGGTTCCGTTTTAGGACCACTATTGTTTTCACTATATATTTTACCTCTTGGGGATGTCATTCGAAAACATAATGTTAACTTTCACTGCTATGCGGATGACACACAGCTGTACATTTCAATGAAACATGGTGAAGCCCCAAAATTGCCCTCGCTAGAAGTCTGTGTTTCAGACATAAGGAAGTGGATGGCGGCAAACTTTCTACTTTTAAACTCGGACAAAACAAAGATGCTTGTTCTAGGTCCCAAGAAATAAAGAGATCTTCTGTTGAATCTGACAATTAATCTTAATGGTTGTACAGTCGTCTCAAATAAAACTGTGAAGGACCTCGGCGTTACTCTGGACCCCGATCTCTCTTTTGACGAACATATCAAGACTGTTTCAAGGACAGCTTTTTTCCATCTACGTAACGTTGCAAAAATCTGAAACTTTTTGTCCGAAAATAATGTACCTTGTCAGCTCGGGGATATGAACTTGCAACCTTTCGGTTACTAGTCCAACACTCTAACCACTAGGCTACCCTGGCTTACTGGTGCTCTTTCATGCCGTCCCTAGGAGGGGGTGTCACTTGAGTGGGTTGAGTCACTGATGTGATCTTCCTGTCGGGGTTGGCGCCCCCCCTTGGCTTGTGCTGTGGCGAGATATCTTTGTGGGCTATACTCGGCCTTGTTTCAGGATGGTCAGTTGGTGGTTGAATATATCCCTCTAGTGGTGTGGGGGCTGTGCTTTGGCAAAGTGGGTGGGGTTATATCCTTCCTGTTTGGCCCTGTCTGGGGGTATCATCGGATGGGGCCACAGTGTCTCCTGACCCCTCCTGTCTCAGCCTCCAGTATTTATGCTGCAGTAGTTTATGTGTCGGGGGGCTAGGGTCAGTTTGTTATATCTGGAGTACTTCTCCTGTCTTATCCGGTGTCCTGTGTGAATTTAAGTATGCTCTCTCTAATTCTCTTTCTGTCTTTCTTTCTCTCTCTCGGAGGACCTGAGCCCTAGGACCATGCCTCAGGACTACCTGGCATGATGACTCCTTGCTGTCCCCAGTCCACCTGGCTGTGCTGCTGCTCCAGTTTCAACTGTTCTGCCTGCGGCTATGGAATCCTGACCTGTTCACCGGACGTGCTACCTGTCCCAGACTTGCTGTTTTCAACTCTCTAGAGACAGCAGGAGTGGTACAGATACTCTTAATGATCGGCTATGAAAAGCCAACTGACATTTACTCCTGAGGTGCTGACTTGCTGCACCCTCGACAACTACTGTGATTATTATTATTTGACCATGCTGGTCATTTATGAACATTTGAACATCTTGGCCATGTTCTGTTATGATCTCCACCCGGCACAGCCAGAAGAGGACTGGCCACCCCTCATAGCCTGGTTCCTCTCGGTTTCTTCCTAGGTTGTCCTTTCTAGGGAGTTTTTCCTAGCCACCGTGCTTCTACACCTGCATTGCTTGCTGTTTGGGGTTTTAGGCTGGGTTTCTGTACAGCACTTTGAAATATCAGCTGATGTACGAAGGGCTATGTAAATTAATTTGATTTGATTTGATTTAGCCTATTTGAAAAGTGTTTTAAAAAGTACAAAGTGTTTGTTAGGTGTTAAGCCTGTGTTAAAATATGCTTAAAATGATAAACAGACAAAAAAGCGATTGGGATTGAGTTGAATTGTCTTTGGGAAATAAAGATATACATGGTTTTAAAAAGGTAGCGATAATATTTAATTCAGTACAGAAATTTGTAAGCGGCATAACTTACCCTGTCCTGCAGTTCAACTTACCCCATACCGGTCGGTGTAAGTTGTGCCAAGTGACCCGTTTTTTGGGGACAAACTATGTTTTCAAAATTGTAATGTTTACATGAATTCTCATTATTTCCAGGGCTACACAACATCCTGAAATATATGTAGATATCTTGGTTAGAAAAAAATACTATATTTCCCTTGAAGGCGTGATGCTGAATGTAAAAAAATGGCTCAGCTTACCCCCCCCTCTCCTCTATGTCACAACCAGAAACAGTTTGTAACAACAACCCTTGTAAATACCATCATAAATACCAGATTTTGCTCTAACCAATCTGAAGGGCTGTTTTATAATCTGAGGATCTGCCTCCAAGCACTGTGTTAGCATGCCCAGAGAGAATCCCCCCCTCAGTACAGAGCACATCACTGGCTGGATCAGGCCTTATCTGAACATGATTGGGTATATGAGGACTGTTATGGGTCAGCAAGGGACAGGGGCCATAAGATCACTACGTATATTACACTAACCTTTCCCAACCTCACTCTAGCCTTATATCAAGTGTCTAACAGGCTCGATAACCTGTGAAAAAACTTAGGTTAAACCTGTCTGTGTGCTGCGTCACAGAACCTGAATACATCCACGTGTGATTGAGAGTTTATAGATCTGTTTACTGCCCTTTTCCCCAGGAATGGAACAGAGGAAGGAGAGGAGGGGGGATAAGCATAGTCTACTATTGTTTTTAAATGTTTTATTAAGCTTGTATTTATTCAGGGGAACCCACTGAGACCAGGGTCTCATTTACAATGGTGTGCTGAGGAATACAAATAAAATAAACTGCAAGTTCCAGAATCAACACTTCAGCTTCAAATACAATTATTTTTATTCAATCCGAACAGTTGCAATTCTCCTTAAATTTCATTCAACATTAAAGTCCTAAACTGCCCTAGGGGCAGTTAACCATCCCTTGGTATGTCATATTTTTGTATTTCAACAGTGAAGTGAGGAAGGTCGGAAGCTTGTGTAGTAGAGCTTTGTAAACAAAAAGGGAGTAGTGAAGGGATCTACGGGACATCAACGAGGACCAGCCAACTGTTTGATACAGGAGGCAGTGATGCGTATTAAAACTGTCACCTGTGATAAAGCAAAGGGCGCTTTGGTAGACAATATCCAAAGGTTTAAGAGTAGTGGCTGCTGCATTCCGATAAATGATGTCACCATAGTCAAGAACTGGTAGGAAAGTTGACTGTACAATCTGCTTCCTGCTGTTTAGGAAGAGGCATTATCTATTTCTATAAAATAAGCCTACTTTAATCTCAGTTTCTTAGCTAGCACATCTGTTTTTACATGTCAAATGATTGTCAATCCAAAAACCCTGATATGTATAGGAGTGAACCTGCTTGATGTGCATGGAGGGGAAGGAGTGGGGCAGGATAGACCTGTTGGCTCCCGACAGCTGCTCTTCTGAGGATCAGGCCTGCTGCTACAGGTCCAGACCAGATCTCCCTTAATCAGCCTGTGAAGTCATCTTGACTTCCTATTACCCAATGTGCTCTGTGCCCTCACTAATACATTACTCATTTTCTACTGTTACAGATTACATTATTACAGAGATGTGAAACAGCGTGTGATAGCTACTGGGGTTACTTCACAAAATATCCATCATGCAGTGTTCCGAAAGCAAATGGTCCATGTAAATGTAACGTCACAGTTATCAGGCCGTCCGCTGAAACATCCTCTGTTATATTGACCCCTGGACATACCAGCATAGGTCACATAATCCCTCACATCTACACAGTTTGACACCATAGCTGCACTGAAGACTGATACCAGAGGATGGACAGGGAATGAGGAGGCACCATGCATTACAAAACACTCTCTGACCGCACGTTGAGATACCTCTATCTCCATCTCAAAGACACAGCACATACATCATGATGAAAGAAAGTACCCCTATATTACTTAATGAATTTGTCTTGCATGGAGCTAGCAGTTTTAAACAGGGGTGTAGCCAGTTTTTGTGTGAGAGATCGCTGAGAGCAGGACTTGATAAGAAGCAGGATCTGATAGTGAACAGGATCCATCTGATAGAGCCTCTCTGGGCAGAGTGAAGAGAGAACGGAGCCTTACAGAGAGACTTTTAGGAAAACCTAAAAGCCACAGCGTCATTCATTGTTAACATTTTATGAAATTAATAAATTAGTTAGACGCCATGCAGTGACTGAGTGTGAGAGGGCAGGTGTGTGTGTGTTTAGTGTGTGTGTGTTTGTGTGTGTGTGTGTAATTAAGAGACTGAATATAAAATAGGTCAGGTTATCCCCCATGTCAATTTGTCTACACCCTTTTCGCCCTCACTCTCATCCATGTTATCCTAACAGAGACTTTTCAAAAGAATAGAACACTGTCAGTAGCAACTTTCCAGGCATGCCAGAGAAACTACTAGACACCATTTTGACACTGTCTGACACACCAGGGCACAGTTTTTCAGAAAGTATCTATTCAGATCGATTATTGGATAGGATTAAGTGTAAATAAATAAATAGAATGAGAGTCCCCATTCAAGTCAATGATTTGTCCATTATATTAATTATATTTCTATACGTTTCATCCTAAACGATGGTCGAATTCCAGATAGATAACTTTTGAAAAACTTGGCACTGGAAATTTAACCGTATGAATAACAGGTAGAGCCTGATAGTAACAAAGTGCACTCCAACAGAGATAAAGGTGTTAAGAAGTAGCCAGGCATGTACTTACAGTGTTTAGTTGGGAGCAGCTGTAGTTGTTGAGATGAGTTCAGGTGGCTTCGGACCTGTGTTTCTGTGAGGTGGTGTGAAAGAGTTCCTCTCTTCCCCTTTACAACAGAGTACAGAGTCTGCTCTCAGGGAGTGCCAGCTTAAAAAGAACAAACACGCTCTCTGAAATTACTTCACCACAAGAGAAAAAGCAAGTGAGAGAGAGAGGGGAGGAGAGGAAAGGAAAGAAGGGGAGGGAGGAAACCACAGCCTTAAAAGGATATGGGCTTTTTTCCTCTCGATTTTTCTAGAGCTTCTAGTCTTCTTATTTCATTCTATGACACACCCTTTTTTTCTTTCTCTCTTTATCCCCCTGTTAGTGTACCTCCTTATTTGGGAGCAGGACAGAGAGAATGAGGAACCACTGCCAAAGGGCTTGGTTTGGTCAGCTATAGGAATTCTCCAAATATCTTCCTCTACCACTTTGTCTAGAGAACATAAGGAGGGACCCACAGAGCGCAGACGTCAATTCAACGTCTATTTCATGTTGGTTCAATGTAATTTCACTGAAATTACGTGGAAAGAACGTTGATTCAACCAGTGCGTGCTCTGTGGGGAGGGAGAGAGGGAGGGCGAAAGTAGAGAGTACGATGGTTTAAGGGGACCAGGGGGAGGGAGATGCTTTCAGTAATTAGAGAGGATAAGGAAGGAGGCACTGCCATAGGGAAGTTGAATTTATTGCCTCTATATTAATTGTCTGTTGTTTGTTATTTATTACGTTGTTTGTTTTACAAACATAAAAATAAAATGTCTGGGAGCCATGAAATCACTTTTGTTCCATGAGATAAGTACAGTAAGATAAGTATGTGAGGGCATGAGTGAATGAGAGGAAGTAGAATGCAAGTGCGTCAGCCAAAGTGCAAGTAATGCTGATTTGTTTTGCTTTGTTGGGTGTTCAGTTAAATTCCTCATCCTTTTTTGTTTTTTACATTCTCTTGGCTCTAAAGAACATACACCCCCTCACATATAAACACACCCATGCCAATGGTACATGACATCATTACATTGACAGCAAAAGCGGGGCATGCCATAGCTTGAGAGGCCATCGAGGTTAAACATTGACATCACAGATGACATCACTGAGAGGAGTCAGCATTAGAATGAAGTAACTGTCTGACCCCAAAGGTCGTTCCAATGAAAGGTATTGGGTAATGTTGTATCAGTGTCATATTAGCCTCTAGGCTATTCTGTTTATGGGTGCCAGGTTGTGTTGTGTCTTTATTGTCAGTTGTTCTCCATCCAAGGGCACCAGACTGGACTCGTTACCCCTGGCAACAAGGATATCTCTTTAGCCACCAGACCTTGGGATACTGAACTTGTAAACCTTAGACACACATAGCTATTGAATCTGCAGGGTTTAGTCTCCACTAAAGCACAACATGGTTTAATGTCCTAAACTGAATTGGTCCAATGAAAATGCCCAGCTAGAGGAGAGAAGCGGTCCCAGAGCATACCAATGTGTGTATGAGACCTGAGTCAGGGAGAAGATAGTGAACAGTCCTTTCACACACACAGTTATTTTGAGCTGGTGGTAAAAGAGGGTTTCTGCAAGTTAATGATTCAGTTTAATGATTAACATTTTACACAGTATATCATAATAAATCACCACAAACCTTTAGCCTAAAAACACAGCAATCGCTTTGGTGATGACTGTGAAACTAAACAATATTAACAGTTGGATTCTGCTTCAGTGAGAAAATCTTTTTTATAAAAAAAAAAATACATAGATTGCTTTTTTAAGGAGAATGATCAGAGTTGACTACCATTTTCATGTGCTTTTAACTGTTCAGTACAGTTGTATGTCTCATTGGATGTACAATATGTCTGTCTATGGGTTTCCACCTCCACACAGCTGTCTTCCAGAGAGCAGCTCCACGTACGTCTGGCTGCCTCTGTCCAGCAGGACCAGGGCGGTCTGTCTTCCGAGTCCTCCCCGTCATCCTCCCACGTGGACACCACCATCTCCCCGTTCCTCATCAGCCGCAGCTTGTGGTTCAGCCTCTGGTCCGCCGCACACACTTGGAGTGAGAGGAAGCAGAGGGATGGAGTTAATGAAATGGATGAATGCATGTCCAGGATAGGACTATTATTGAGTGTATTGTCTGTGGAACATGTGTAGTGGGTTTAAGGTTGGTGTGTATGCATACCCAGGGCAGGGTTTTAGCAGTTTCCGTGGTTGAGGGAGATCTCGGTGTAGGGAATCGGCACGTTACTGGTGAAGGGGCCGAAGCAGTGGCTTTTGGGACTCATGGTGGCCGTGAATGCCACCCGCATTCCTCCTGGAGAGAGAAAGAGAGAGAGAGAGTCAGTTTTTCAGTCAGACAGAGATTACAGTTTGGGCACAAACTGGTCGTATCAACTTTAATTCCACGCCATCTAAAGAAAAAGGCTATGTGATGTTGAGTCAACGTGGAAAGGAATTTTTATCACCCAACTTTAAATTCCAATGACATGGTTAATGTTTTGTTAATTTCATATTGAGTTCACGTTGAACTACGTGAGCTCAATCAAATGTAAATCAAAATTAGACATTAAACTGACATCAGGCGTATATTATTAGCAGCCCTGGTCTCTGTTAGCAGAGAGGTTATCCATGGAATTAGAATAAGGTCACTCCTCCCTGGTCTGTCTGTGTACCAGATATAATGTTTCTATAATGTTGGTACCTGTGACCTCCTGGATGCTATTGCCCAGCTGGGACAGGCTGTGCCACAGGGTCATCATCCTGGTGGACACCTGCTCCTCCAGTTCATGGAGCATACCCGCTGGCGCTTAAACGCACACTAACAGTCCCAGCGGCCGCACGGCAGCACACCCTCCCATGCCACTGACCACAGGCAGGGAGAGGAGAGAGAGGTGGGGGGACAAGGGTAGAGAGAGGAGGGTTAAGGACATGTATAGTGATGCAACGTAGCTGACTCATTCATGTTAACAAATGTGTTGTTTTGTACTCCTTTGTTAACGTTACAGTGATTTCAATTCAGGTTGGCATTTATTATCATGAATCTTGCCCTGGAGGCAGCTCTGCAGAGTGGTGACTAGCTGGCACAGCCACAGATTCATACAATCTTTTAAAAACTTAACCCTAACCTTAACCACACTGCTAACCTTAACCAAACATTTTTGTTTTCAGGAATTTTTGCGATATATCAAATTTAGACTTTGCAACTGGCCCATCTAACAGAAATCGCTCAGTTCTACCTTCAGGGCAAGATTCATGACAATAAGGTCAGACTGCGAGCAATTTCAGTACTAATATTGTACAGTGTGTATTGTAAAGGCTTAGAGTTCAGAGATTCTCATAGGTATGAAGATGATGATGATGAATGCTCTACCTGCTGCTTCCCTCAGGAGGGAGGTATGGACTGTCACACTGAGATACAGTGCCCCAAGAGGAACAGAGTGGACACCCAAACTAGGTGTGAAGGCAGGATCCAGACCGGAAGGAGACGGACAGCACAGGGAAATCTGAGGGGATAAATATCAATTTTATAGCCCTGGAATACAATGTGAACTTCCTTATAATATAGAGTAGAATGGCCACTAACACAGCATCCATGTACAACACAACAAAAACAGTATCACAAGTAATGTTCAGCAACATTTGAATTAATCAATTGAGACAGGTAAAAGTCAATTTAATTTATACCATACATTATCCACTTCTGATTATGGGCATTACTTTCCATCATTTCATATATTTTACTCACCCAGTGTCCATTTGTATTTGGTGTCGTAAGGGTATTAATAATTGTATTGTGCAGTCATAGTCCATCTCCTCACTCCACATCAGTAGTCCAGATAGATATCTCTCTGACAGAGATGAACTAGCTAAACAACAGCTCTAAGTACTGTACATACTGTTTTGATTTCAATCTCATATGTCTGTCATCACTGTACTGACTGTGTCAGCAAGAACAAACCAATCACCTGGTCCACGCCCAAGTCCTCTAGCCCTCACCCCTGTAAAAGATAGGCAGCAGCAGCAAACTCCAGTGCTCAAACACTCCAACACTAACAGGAACCAACGCTAACAGACACACAGAGAGACAGGATGTACAGTACCAGCAAAGCCAACACTCAGCTTCTTCCAGGTGAGTTTTATTGTAGGTGGACTACCCTATGGGGGTAGGGAGAGGGGGGATCTTCCCCGACACACCCCGACACTGCCAGCACAATTCCCCAAACTCTCCCCCACACACAATTCCAATTCCAGGTCCCTGGGCAGGACACCCACACTAGGTGTGAAGGCAGGATCCTGCAGGGTCCACCCAGATTATCAACCCAAGTGTGTAATGTGTACATACAGCGACTGTAGCAATCCGTGTGTATTATTAGGTCACTGGTGTCAGGTGGACCGATGGCATCAGTAAGGTTGTTTATTCTTCCTGGTTGTGTCTCTGCCCCAGTGTTCAATAGGAGACTGATAATACCTGATCAATGGGAGGCTTAGTTTGGGTGATTGTCCTTCCCCCTTCCCTGTCCTCCTCGGTCATTGTGTGTTGACATACGGTAGGTAGTGAACCTGCCAGTGAAGGTGTCATGGTGTGTGTGAGCAGGTAATCTCTCCATTGATTTTTCATCTCCTTTCTCACGGGCCATTGTCATAATCAGTGTCACCACATCCGATTCACATCAAAACGGTTCTGAGTGACACATTGTTCTGAGATTGGGATCTTCTGAAAGCTGGCACAGCCTGCGCTAGTACAAGAGTGCTTGTTCTGGGGCAAATCCAAAGTTATGGACACCAAGCTCTCTGCGCTATAATCCCCTTACCATTAACTGAGAACACAAGACAAGCAGACGAGTTGCGTCACAGGAGGTTGGTTGGTGATGTCTTCTGTAACCACCAGAGCAAAAGCTCCAACACAGCTTTGATATCAGCTTCATCTCAGCCTGAGAAGGTAGTACATATTGTTAATATTCCTCTATCACATGGTTTAGTCTTGTGGTTTTCCAATCACTAATCTGTATATCTGATCTTTCTTGCTGGCACTGACCACAGGTCAAATAGTTCTCTGTGAACCCAAGAGTGACTTTGTTGGTGTCACCTTTCAAGGTGTAACAACAATGTGAGGTTGTGACACACTGTGTAGGTCATCAAGGTGTAACAACAATGTGAAGTTGTGACACACTGTGTAGGTCATCAAGGTGTAACAACAATGTGAAGTTGTGACACACTGTGTAGGCCTGGTGCCTGGCCGGCTGCTGTTGTTATGGAAGACACAAGGCTGCAGTGAGTGTTTTGAGTCTGTAAGTAGGCTTGTTCTGGTTCATACTCAGGGTTAAATTTCAGCATATTGTGCCTAGTTTTGAGTATCTTAGGCATACTTATATGGTTAACACTTGCCACTTTATAATTTAATTATATTGCTAGAACAATATAAAAGACCCATCTTTGACATCTATCTAAAATAAACAAAAACAATTAACGCTTAAAGATTTTGTGAATAATAATGAATCACTCTGGCCATGGTTGTGCCATTATGAGTTTTTGTAACTGAAACAGAGACAATAATGGAGCAATCAGTCTGATATTTCTCATCACTGCAATGTATTGTTGGAAGGTTGAAACCATTGCCACACATTATACATACATGACAGTAGGTCTACAGTTCCACTGTGGGTGGGTGGGTATGCAGCCACCCTGAGATGGTCACATCTACTTTTCTCTTCCGTCAGCCAGCAACCTGTATGTACTTCTACATGTTACTACTTCTACACTATAAGGGAAGGGCTGTGTTCATACATGTTTTAAATCAAATCCATTTCCATTCAACATACACAGAGTATACCACACATTAGGAACACCTATCTAATATTGAGTTGCACCCCCCCTCTTGTCCTCAGAACAGCCTCACTTCGTTGGGGCATGGACTCTACAAGGTGTCGAAAGCATTCCACAGGGATGCTGGCCCATGTTGACTCCAATGCTTCCCACAGTTGTGTAAAGTTGGCTGGATGTCCTTTGGGTGGTAGACCATTTTTTGACCCAAACCGGTGCACCTGGAACCTACTACCATACCCTGTTCAAAGACACTTAAATATTTTGTCTTGCCCATTCACCCTCTGAATGGCACACAATTCATGTCTCAATTGTCTCAAGGCTAAAAAAGTATTCTTTAACCGGTCTTCTCCCCTTCAATGAAATGGATTTAACAAATGACATCAATAAGTGATTGTAGCTTTCACCTGGTCAGTTTATGTCATGGAAAGAGAAGGTGTTTTGTATACTCAGTGTATTTTACCAATGATTAGTTGAAACCCCAAGTCTGGTGAACATTATTAGAGTAATATGCCGTTAACAATATTTTGAATCCCACAGGCCTTGTTGAGCAGGTGATAGAGCTAATACAAGCAGAATCTGGGACAAAGTTAGAGAGAGAGAGAGAGAGAGAGAGAGAGAGAGAGAGAGAGAGACATGATGATGAGTAAGCTCCTAGCGGTCAGTCGGTGGTGTAGATCAGGAAGCTGCTGAAGTTGTTGTAGTGGCTCTGTCATCACAGAAGAAGCAAGGGGGCAGGCAGGCGGACACGATATCCCCAGGCTGGACCAGGGCCAGCACGGTGCTGGCTGTGTCCTCCTGGTCCTTGTGGTTCTTCTCCTGCAGTGTGGCCAGGCTCTGGCCATTAAGTTACAGGCTGCCAGCAGGGCCCCCGGGGAGCCTGCATCGCTCCACACCATCAGGGCCAGACTGTAGACCCCAGAGAGGTGTGCGGTGAACACCCCTGAGGACACGTTGTGAGCCTGGCCCAGATTGATGAACACGTGCTCGTATGCAACTATGATTTTTCCTCACTGGACCCACGTACCAACGCCAGTGTGTCAACGCCACCAAGAACACTACGGCTTTCTAGACAGGAGAGAGAGAGGGAGGGAGAGGAAGGAGGGTAGAAAAATGGTCAGAGATATACAGTGCCTTGCGAAAGTATTCGGCCCCTTTGAACTTTGCGACCTTTTGCCACATTTCAGGCTTCAAACATAAAGATATAAAACTGTATTTTTTTGTGAAGAATCAACAACAAGTGGGACACAATCATGAAGTGGAACGACATTTACTGGATATTTCAAACTTTTTTAACAAATCAAAAACTGAAAAATTGGGCGTAAAAAATTTACTTTCAGTGCAGCAAACTCTCTCCAGAAGTTCAGAAAGGATCTCTGAATGATCCAATGTTGACCTAAATGACTAATGATGATAAATACAATCCACCTGTGTGTAATCAAGTCTCCGTATAAATGCACCTGCACTGTGATAGTCTCAGAGGTCCGTCAAAAGCTCAGAGAGCATCATGAAGAACAAGGAACACACCAGGCAGGTCCGAGATACTGTTGTGAAGAAGTTTAAAGCCGGATTTGGATACAAAAAGATTTCCCAAGCTTTAAACATCCCAAGGAGCACTGTGCAAGCGATAATATTGAAATGGAAGGAGTATCAGACCACTGCAAATCTACCAAGACCTGGCCGTCCCTCTAAACGTTCAGCTCATACAAGGAGAAGACTGATCAGAGATGCAGCCAAGAGGCCCATGATCACTCTGGATGAACTGCAGAGATCTACAGCTGAGGTGGGAGACTCTGTCCATAGGACAACAATCAGTCGTATATTGCACAAATCTGGCCTTTATGGAAGAGTGGCAAGAAGAAAGCCATTTCTTAAAGATATCCATAAAAAGTGTTGTTTAAAGTTTGCCACAAGCCACCTGGGAGACACACCAAACATGTGGAAGAAGGTGCTCTGGTCAGATGAAACCAAAATTGAACTTTTTGGAAACAATGCAAAACTTTATGTTTGGCGTAAAAGCAACACAGCTGAACACACCATCCCCACTGTCAAACATGGTGGTGGCAGCATCATGGTTTGGGCCTGCTTTTCTTCTGCAGGGACAGGGAAGATGGTTAAAATTGATGGGAAGATGGATGGAGCCAAATACAGGACCATTCTGGAAGAAAACCTGATGGAGTCTGCAAAAGACCTGAGACTGGGACGGAGATTTGTCTTCCAACAAGACAATGATCCAAAACATAAAGCAAAATCTACAATGGAATGGTTCAAAAATAAACATATCCAGGTGTTAGAATGGCCAAGTCAAAGTCCAGACCTGAATCCAATCGAGAATCTGTGGAAAGAACTGAAAACTGCTGTTCACAAATGCTCTCCATCCAACCTCACTGAGCTCGAGCTGTTTTGCAAGGAGGAATGGGAAAAAATGTCAGTCTCTCGATGTGCGAAACTGATAGAGACATACCCCAAGCGACTTACAGCTGTAATCGCAGCAAAAGGTGGCGCTACAAAGTATTAACTTAAGGGGGCTGAATAATTTTGCACGCCCAATTTTTCAGTTTTGATTTGTTAAAAAAGTTTGAAATATCCAGTAAATGTCGTTCCACTTCATGATTGTGTCCCACTTGTTGTTGATTCTTCACAAAAAAAATACAGTTTTATATCTTTATGTTTGAAGCCTGAAATGTGGCAAAAGGTCGCAAAGTTCAAGGGGGCCGAATACTTTCGCAAGGCACTGTACAGGGAAGAATGAGTTGAGTAGGACCTGAGAAACTATAAAGGGTCATATTTCAGTAGTTAAGTTCCCACTGAGCACACAGTGGTTGAATCAACATGGTTTCTATGTCATTTCAACTCAATTACATTGAACCAATTTCGAATAGACGTTGAATTGTGCCCAGTGGGTTATTTATTATTTCTACTAGAGCAGTTACAATAGGGTCTAGTCACATTTATAGGGACTTGGATCGTCAATAATCTGATAGTAAAACACTCAGATAGGACTAACCTTTAATGTCAATCAGTGCAGTCGGGGCTGTATCCAGGTGTTTCTCTAGTTGGGTCAGAGTAGTGTCAAAATATTTATGCAGCTGCCCTACCAGTCTCTGCATCACACAGCAGCCACAGGATGCTGGGTCTGTCATACACACTATACACACTATACACACACATCCTCATTGAGACTCAAACAGACTATTAAACACTGAAATATAGACTCTTCCTCTGTACTGTCTCTCTCTCACAGTGTTCTGGTGGTGCAGGGTTGTCCCGGGCCGTTCCAGGAGTAGGTTCACTTCCCCGGTCCCACATGTCCCAGGGCCGTCCTAAACACACACAGCAGCACGATACCTGAGAAAGGACAAAACACAACACAGATACACCCTCACATACAAGGACGGCACTGTCATGTGCTTTCAGAGCGCTACAGTGAATTGAACTGTTCTGAACATCACCAAAGCACACTTCCACTGAACATGGCTGAGGATGTCACATGGAACTTTATACTTCACTTTATAGCCTTGCTGCACCCCACCTGCCATTGTATGGGACTTAGCAGAGGATTCAGACTGGCTTTGTAAGGGTATTAGGTACAGATACTGTGTTTTTGGGTGTGCAGTACCCCATGGAATTTTACTAATCCCTGCTACGTTGATATCATTTGATAAAGTATGTGTGTGTGTATGTGTGTGTGTGCGCATGCATGCATGCGTGTGAGAAAAATACTCTTTCACATGGTCTGAATTGCTGCTCAGTGATTTATTTGAACATGTACATACTCTTATAGCTTTTCAGAATAGAGGGAGACACAGCTAAACTATACAAAACACAACAGACCGTGATCAGTAGGGACAGAACAACCCAATAGGAGACAATGCAGTGCAGTCAGGAGGCTCCCAGTCCTCCAACAGAACAATTCATTTAGTCATTCCTCACTGGAGGAATGTCCTCATCGGTCTCTTATTCTCTCTTCATTTCTAAAGCACAGGCAAAGCGCTACACTGTACAGATACAGTGGAAATCTCTTCTCATTCATTCACCATTCATTAATCTATTACATCATCTATCCATTTGTTTATTCATTCATTCATCCATTCAACTATCTCTATTTACAATATACAGTTATTATAGCAGAGCAGATAAAAGCTAAGGACATCAGTAGAGAAGGCTGGGTGAAAGCAGTGTATAAATCTAGGGCATTAGTGTTAGTAGCAACCTCAATGATAAGGCAAAATGTGTGGTAGTAGTAGTAGAGAACTAAGTGAGTTCCTGCAGTAATAGGAGTGATGACTGAGGCTGTAGGAGGCATTTGGCCTGCCTATTAATCATTTCATGTGTTGTATATGTTCTGTCTAGGGATGTTTTAACTTGTTTTGTACACTAGAGGGCACAAAATGTTGGGTCATGGATTACTGGTCACAAAAATATAAACGCAACATGCAACAACTTCAAAGATTTCACTGAGTTACAATATTACAGAAATCAGTTCATTTAAATAAATAAATTAGGCCATAATCTATGGATTTCACATGTTTGGGAATACTTTACACCTACCTACATGTACATACCTCAATTACCTCGACTAACCTGTACCCCTGCACATTGACTCGGTACCGGTACCCCCTCTATATAGAGCCTCGTTACTGTTAACTTTTCAAAAACTTTTTGTTTATTTGGTAAATATTTTCTTAACTCTTATTTTTCTTAACTGCATTGTTGGTTAAGGGTTTGTAATTAATCATTTCATGGTAAGGTCTACTACACCTGTTGTATTTGACGCATGTGACAAATAACATTTGATTTGATAGATATGCATCGGTTGGTCACAGACACCTTAAAAAAAGTAAGGGCGTGGATCAGAAAACCAGTCAGTATCTGGTGTGTCCACCATTTGCCTCATGCCGCCCGACACATCTCCTTTGCATAGAGTTGACCAGAATGTTGATTGCGGCCTGTGGAATGTTGTCCCACTCCTCTTCAATGGCTGTGCAAAGTTGCTGGATATTGGCGAGAACTGGAACACACTGTTGTACACGTAGATCCAGAGCATCTCAAACATGCTCAATGGGTGACATGTCTGGTGAGTATGCAGGCCATCGAAGAACTGGGACATTTTCAGCTTCCAAGAATTGTGTACAGATCCTTATGACATCAGGCTGAAACATGAGGTGATGGCAGCGGATGAATGGCACGACAATGGGCCTCAGGATCTCATCACGGTATCTCTGTGCATTCAAATTGACATAGATGAAATGCAATTGTGTTTGTTACCTGTAGCTTATGCCTAACCATACCATAACCCCACTGCTGCCATGGGGCACTCTGTTCACAAAGTTGACATCAGAAAATGGCTCGCCCACACGACCCCATACACGTGGTATGCGGTTGTGAGGCCGGTTGGATGTACTGCCAAGTTTTCTAAAACGACACTGAAGGTGGCTTATGGCAGAGAAATGAACATTAAATTCCCTGGCTACAGCTCTGGAGCATGTTCTTTCAAAACTTGAGACATCTGTGGTATTGTGTTGTGTGACAAAACTGCACATTTTAGAGTGGCCTTGTACTGTCCCCAGTACAAGGTCCACCTTTGTAATGATCTTTCTATTTAATAAGCTTATTGATATGCCACACCTGTCAGGTGTATGGATTATCTTGGCAAAGGAGAAATGCTGCATGGCTGCGCCCCTGTCCATAGATTAGGGCCTAATGAATTTATTTAAATTGACTGATGTCCTTATATGAACTTGTTGCATGATGCGTTTATATTTCTGTTCAGTATATATTATACACAACACATTAACAAGTAAAAACGCTTCTAGTGAAGCTGGGAGGGATAGGATCAGGGGTTGGAGCGCTTGGGAAGGTGAATATATCTAAATATTATTCACGTTTTTATTGACATAGAATTTGGTCACTGTTTTGTTTTCTATCCAGGTTTACTCCTCACCCTTACACCTCCCCTCTCCATCATAACAACCACCACCCCAACATGCAACGTTAAAGGATATATAATACTTTGACTCAGTGACTGACCAGCCCATCCGACCTGCGCAGTATGTGCATTAATATACATTAACACAAGTTCTCACTTAAATTACACTATTTAGCGGGGGTCTTTGGGGTAAATAGTGGGATCTGACTGAGCATATCTCTCCCTCTCCCTCTGTCCTGCCTATGCTTCCTTGACCTTATCCTCATAGGTGCCCTTGCCCTTGTAGGCACCCACATAGCCACTGGCATCTGGAATGTCTACTCGCCCGGCCTTGCCCTTCCCCTTGCCCGACTCGTCAAACCGCTCCTTGTGTGCCCCTGTGAATTTGGTGGTGTCTGTCAGTCTGTCCACCGCTGCTGCCTTGTCCACTTTCTATGAGCAGGAAAAGAGAAAGGGAGAATGAGAGATGAGGATACAAAGTAAGAGCTTACCCACCAAACAGATATGCACACACACAGCGGACACACAAACACACGCTCTCTCTGAGACTGTAATATTATCAGGCTGTGTGCTGCTGACAGGTAGACACTCACAGTGACGCCAGCGTTGGCAGGCTCCCTCCCTGCTATGAGGCCGTAGATCTGCTGCAGCGCCTCCTCCTGGCACTTCCCTTTAAAACGCTTCGGGGCCAACTCTGACAGGGCCTGGCTGAACTGCTCAAATGCGATCACACGAGCTGTCTTCGCCCTAAAATACACAGAAAAACGTTTTGAGAGAGTTTTACCTTTACTCATGTAAGGTATGATATGGTATTCTGAGGGCCTCTGGCTGTATTCCCTCTTTCCTAGAAAGATGACTGCGGTTCTGTCAGTGTGGAGGTTTGAAACTGGACCGAGTCTCACTTGACTTTAGTGAAGACAATGTCCACATCGGTGGCAGTGACGTTCTTGCCGTCGATGACCCGGCAGTCCTTGCAGAGTTTGGCAAAGTTCTTCCCGTTCATCTCCTTCCCAGTAGCCTTGGTGTCCCCATGAATGGCAAACTTCTTGAAGGACGTCTCCACCTCTGCTACTGATACGGAGCCCTCTGCCATTCTGCCCTATAGATAGAGAGATGGAGATAGAGAGAGAGGTAAAACACTAAGGATGGGATGCAAGAGAAAGGCATACAGTCGAGACTGCTGTAGTTTCTGAAACTACACTGCCATAATGTTGAAATAACATTGGGAGGACACCGAGTCCACGGAGACAGGAAATGAGGAGGTATTGGGAGAGATTTGGTCACTAAGGCGATACATTCAGCACACCACATCCTCTGGGCATTTTATTTATATATATACAGTGGGGAGAACAAGTATTTGATACACTGCCGATTTTGCAGGTTTTCCTACTCACAAAGCATGTAGAGGTCTGTAATTTTTATCATAGGTACACTTCAGAAAATCACATTGTATGATTTTTAAGTAATTAATTTGCATTTTATTGCAAGGCATAAGTATTTGATACATCAGAAAAGCAGAACTTAATATTTGGTACAGAAACTTTGTTTGCAATTACAGAGATCATACGTTTCCTGTAGTTCTTGACCAGGTTTGCACACACTGCAACAGGTATTTTGGCCCACTCCTCCATACAGACCATCTCCAGATCCTTCAGGTTTCGGGGCTGTCGCTGGGCAATACGGACTTTCAACTCCCTCCAAAGATTTTCTATTGGGTTCAGGTCTGGAGACTGGCTAGGCCACTCCAGGACCTTGAGATGCTTCTTACGGAGCCACTCCTTAGTTGCCCTGGCTGTGTGTTTTGGATCGTTGTCATGCTGGAAGACAAAGCCACGACCCATCTTCAATGCTCTTACTGAGGGAAGGAGGTTGTTGGCCAAGATCTCGCGATACATGGCCCCATCCATCCTGAGGCCATATAAATATATATATATATATATATATATATATATATATATATATACGGACAATTCCTTCGACCTCATGGCTTGGGTTTTGCTCTGACATGCACTGTCAACTGTTGGACCTTATATGGATAGGTGTGTGCCTTCCCAAATCATGTCCAATCAATTGAATTTACCACAGGTGGACTTCAAGTTGTAGAAACATCTCAAGAATCATCAATGGAAACAGGATGTACCTGAGCTCAATTTCGAGTGTCATAGCAAATGGTCTGAATACTTAGGTATTTATACTTAGGTATAAATAAGGTATTCCTGTTTTTAATTTTAAATAAATTTGCAAAACTTTCTAAAAACATGTTTCCACTTTGGCTTTATGGGGTACTGTGTGTAGATTGATGAGTAAATTGTTTTATTTCATCCATTTTTAAAATAAGGCTGGAAAAAGTAAAGGGGTCTGAATACTTTCTGAATGCACTGTATACTGTAGCACATATCTCAGTCATAGTCAGTACATTTTTCCTCAAAAAGTAGCTATCAGCAAAGTCAGTGCTAGTACAAAAAGTTCAAGAAAGGCAAGGGTGTTAGTTGTTATTGCTTCTTAAGAGGGGGCGAGGGGAGGGGGGTGCTGTGAGATTAATCAAGTAAAGGAATCGATCAATAAAGTAATGAAGGCTTGGATCAAATAGATTAATTCAGCACACTTGCATTAATTATTAACAGACCAGAGAAAGACACTGGGCCATACAGCATCTGATACTCAAAATGTAAAGAAACATTAACATATGTAAATTCATATTTAACATACATTCCACAAGTTAAACACAAACATCATGCAATAGTGCCCCATGATATATGTACAGTACATTCAACTATAGTATGATGCAGCACAAAATAAAAGTACACCAAAAAGAGGACAATGAGCGTAATAAATTATGTCAAATAGATGGCTTAGCTCATTTCTATGATTTGGTGACATTTATTGTGTTTTGACCTCTATCTTACTGGTCAATACATAGACTAAAGTACAGGATAACTTTAAGTGTAGACATGTTTACCTGTTAGATGAAGGAATTCTGAGTGACGATGATGTTGGGGATGCCTGTGCTGATGCTGCGTGTCTTCCTCCTAGCCCTGCCACTCACACCACCTTCACAATGATGATAGCGATGTACAGAGAAGAGAGGGAGATGGAGAGCAGAAGGTGGGGAGGAAAAGAGCGAGCACAGACCAGCACAAGCCATGACATAATTTGCTGCCTCTCTCGTGAGCATGCGTTCTTGTTTACTCCCCTCTTTCTCTCAACCCTACCCCCTCCCTTTCTCCTCCTTCTTGGCTCCTTCCCCCTCCATCCTTTATGATTGGCTCACAGCTGGTGCTGCAACGCCCTATCCTCTGTCTGTCCAGAGACTAAAGGCTTTTTGTATTAACGAACATGAAGAAAAGGCTATAAATGAGGACAGCATTATACATGAACAGTTAACATCTGAAAGAATTCCATGATATGGATTTCATGTTTATATCTATTTGCGACCACAAAATGTTTTGTCTAATATTCTGTGCATGTCTTTAATATGAAGCATAGTACATTTTTTTACTCACTCATTCATAACCCTTCCCTCATGTGTGACACATCTTAGAAACAAATTGACATTATCATTGAAGAAGTGAAACCCATCAGTTCTACAAGAAAGGATGTTGATGGAAACACAGTAGTGGCTAATCTGGTACTAGCACCACTAATATTGTGTCAATAATGTTCTATTCTAGAGAATTTACAGCATAACCACACATGGAGTGTTTAACTGATATTGTGACACAGAGGGCATGTTTTCCCACCAGAGGAACTTGCAGGGATTTGACTTTGTCCTTTAGGATATGTTTACTGTAAGGCCCTGTCCCCATGTTGTGTGGGTATACAGCAACGACTGTATATGGTGTACACATGGTGGTGTAGTGTCCTATCTCTTATACGGAGAAGAAGCAGGACAGGCTGTTTCGACATCATCAGCCATCATGAAACCTACTACTGCTGTGTCAACAAAAATGCTGTACCAACTTGCCTTTTGAATATACTGCAATTTTAAGTTGTATCCCTGTTTACAATCAATGTTCCATTACATGCTTTCAATGAATGGCAAGTTCATCATCATTCAAATCATATTTGTCATGCGCCGAATACAACTGGTATTCACCTTACAGTGAAATGCTTACTTACAAGCCCCTAACCAACAATACAGTTAAGAAAATACCTAAAAAAGTAAAAAATAAAAATGTAAAAAATAATTAGAGAACAGCAGTAAAATAACAATTGCAAGGCTATATACAGGAGGCACCGGTTAGTCAAGATGACTGAGGTAACATGTACATGTAGGTAGTGTTATTAAAGTGACTATGCATAGATAATAACAGAGAGTAGCAGCAGCGTGGGGGGGGGGGGGGGTTCAATGCAAATAGTCTGGGTAGCCATTTGATTAGATGTTCAGGAGTCTTATGGCTTGAGGTTAGAAGCTGTTAAAAAGCCTCTTGGTCTTAGACTTGGCGCTCCGGTACAGCTTGCTGTCCGGTAGCAGAGAGAACAGTCTAGGACTATGATCACAGACATTTCGCCAAGAGAACCAACCAAGAGTGTATGTTGTTGGGTGGTATGTGGGTTCATTCCTCTATGGTCACATTCACTTCCCAGTTTCATGCAGGTTGTCTTTTCTGTTTACACTAAAACACAGCCTCACCTTTAAATACCAGTGGAAGGGGACTGCACTCTTGCTTTAGTCTCACTCCCATTTAATACAGGTCAGTGGGGTGTGATTCTATACTTCTACTGACTGGTTATCTCCTTGTGTCTCAGTCTGACCCAGCAGGACCATGGCTGAGCCGAACTTTCCCCTGCCTCCAGATGGCTACACCTGTCTTCTGTGTGCCGATGTGCTGCAAGACCCTGTCACCATCTCCTGTGGAGACACCTACTGCCTGGAGTGCATCAAGGTCTACTGGGACCAGTATGACCACCTGGGGGTGTACAACTGTCCCCAATGCCGGGCCACCTTCACCCCTCGCCCCGTCCTTAGGCGCAACGTGCCCAATGTGACCCAGGTGCGCCGGCAGCTGCCCGAGCTACAGCCCTTCCCTTACCTCCAGAGGGATTCGCTGTGTGACTTCTGTGTGGGACGCCGCAGTAAGGCTGTCAAGTCCTGCCTGATGTGCCTGGCCTACTACTGCGAGACACACATCAAGCCCCACTACGAGTCTGCCACCTTCAAGAGGCACAAGCTGGTTGATGAGACGGGTCACCTGGACAGGAAGATCTGTCCGCAGCACGAGAAGGGCCTGGAGCTGTTCTGTCGCTCTGACCAGATGTGTATCTGTGTGCTGTGTACCGTCAGGGAGCACCGCAGCCACAACATTATCTCTGCTGAGGAGGAGCGCGCTGAGAAACAGGCACGACTGCTCTTACACACTGGAACAACCTACCCTCACTAATTGCTCTAACAGTACATGACAACTGCAATGATACAGCTTAACTCATTTGAAACTTCTAAAGACAACGGGGTATTATGGCCCCTCAGTTTACTAACCACCTCTTCCTCTCCTTTAACAGAAAAACCTGTTGGTGACCCAGTCTGAGGTCCAGCACATCATTCAGGAGCGGATGAAGGAACTGCAGGAGTTGAGACACAATGTTGACGTTCTCAAGGTTAGGTCCATTTCCATTTCCTAGGTCAATTTCTGGTACTTTTTATGAGACTACATCCCTTCAATTTAGCACCATAGTATCATTCATTATTCATTTTTTGGACCATATATTGCCATAGATGCACTAAATCAATCATTACAATTGTGTTTGCAATGTTTTGATTTTAATTATATAATAACACAATGATAATTGTGTAATTTGCAGTATCTCCCTCCCCTAACCTCAGAGCAATGCCCAGCGGGCGATGTCAGACAGTGATAAGATCTTCAGTGAGATGCTACAGGCGGTGGAGCGCTGGCATGTTGAAGTGAGCCAGCTGATAAAGGCCAACATGCAGGCAGCCATGTCACAGGCCGAGGGATATGTGGAGCGGCTGGAGCAGGAGATTCTGGAGCTGCAGCGCAGAGACGTCGAGCTGCGCCAGATCCTCGACACAGAGGACAACATCCACTTCCTACAGGTACTGGACTGGAGGGGGAAGAGACATTGGGCTGAGACAAGAACCAGGATCCGTTCTGATAATAGACTGGTAGAAATATGAATCCAGCATTTGCATTACAATACTGATACATTTATTTTGTGCTGTGTAGAACTTCCCCACACTGTGTGTTCCTCCTGAGCCCATGGTTCCCAAAGTCCTAATCAACCCTCAGTTCTCCTTCGGAGAGGTCACCAAGACTGTCACCGGCATGAAGGAGCATCTAGATGACATCTGTAAGAAGGAGCTGAGCAAAATCTCCAAGTTAGGTTAGTCTATTAATGTGACTAAAATGCCTCCAACATAGCTTTTGTACAGCAAGAGTTTAGTATTGCGATAACCAACTGTAATTTTACATTTACAGTAAGTGATATCCCTGTATACATACTTTCACCAAGAGGTGGCGACAAACGATTCAAAGGTACATATTTATAAAGTTTACATTGGTTTATTATCTGTGAAAAAATATGTTTGTAATCCAAATTTCTCTGGTGATAGAATCCATATTTTGTTCTAATACAGCTCCCACCAGGGCAGATTTTCAGGAACCCAAAACTAGAGCAGACTTCTTGAGATGTGAGTGGTCTGTTCTTGTCTGTTCTTTATACCAACTCAAATCATATCATTTTCTGATAATGCCAATAAATATACATTTTTTTCAGATTCTTGTCCGCTCACCTTTGACCCCAACACAGCCTACAAAGAGCTGGTTCTGTCTGAGGGGAACCACAAAGTGATGCGAAAGAAGACAGTCAAGTTTTACCCGGATCACCCCGAACGCTTCGATGGCTTCTCCCAGATTCTATGCAAGGAGTGCCTGGGTGGGTTCAGGTACTACTGGGAAGCAGAGTGGAGCGGGGAGTTCTCCATCGGAGTGGCCTATAAGAGCATCAGCCGCAAGGGTAAGAACTCTTACAGTCTGCTGGGCTACAACGACAAGTCCTGGAGCCTGCTCTGCTCTGACTCGGGCTACTCCGCATGGCACAACAAGATGGACAAAGACCTGCCAGAGGCCCCGCGGGCCACACGGATTGGAGTGTACCTGGACTACGCTGCCAACATGGTTGCCTTCTACTCTGTGTCAGAGGCCATGGAGCTGATCCACAAATTCAAGGCCCAGTTCTCTGAGCCTCTGTATGCAGGCTTTGGAGTGGGCTCCTCTGTGTCCCTCTGCCAACTAAAGGAGAACCTCCAACCTTACTGAGCACAGTGACAACAGACTGAGGGGAATCTATTCAATGTAAATAGGACTATGTAAACTACACAATGCTAATGTTGCACACAATCATTATGAATCATTTAAATTCAATAGACTTCAATAAAAATATAAAACTGCATGAGTGAAGTTAGTAATGATTCATAATGAGAATATGCCTTTGACTTCAGTACTGTGACGTGATTTTTGTAAAAATGTTTACCTATGTTGGAAATGTGTCAAAGAAATTATCTTGACCAATCTGAGAAAAAATAAACATTTGTGATGAATTATCCATCTCTCCAGACAATTTTATAACATGACATGTTCATTGCAAGACAATATCTGTCAAAGGTTATCTTTCAAAACTGTGCAAGTTAAGAAATATGCATATCCTCCAGCTATAGTATCTGCTATATACACTACTGTTCAAAAGTTTGGGGTTCCTTAAATATGTCCTTGTTTTTAAAAGAAAAGCTATTTTTTGTTGATTAAAATAACATCAAACGGATCAGAAATACAGTGTAGATATTGTTAATGTTGTAAATTACTATTGTAGCTGGAAACGGCTGATTTTTAATGGAATATCTACATAGGCATACAGAGGCCCATTATCAGCAACCATCACTCCTGTGTTCCAATGGCATGTTGTTATAGCTAATCCAAGTTTATCATTTTAAAAGGCTAATTGATCATTAGAAAACCCTTTTGCAATTATGTTAGCACAGCTGAAAACTGTTATGCAGATTAAAGAAATAATAAAACTGGCTTTCTTTAGACTAGTTGAGTATCTGGAGCATCAGCATTTTGGGTTCGATTACAGGATAAAAATGGCCAGGAACAAAGTACTTTCTTCTGAAACTCATCAGTCTATTCTTGTTCTGAGAAATGAAGGCTATTCCATGCGAGAAATTGCCAAGAAACTGAAGATTTTGTACAACGCTGTGTAAACTCCCTTCACAGAACAGCGCAAACTGCATCGAACTGGAACAGAAAGAGTGGGAGGCCCCGGTGCACAACTGAGCAAGAGGACAAGTACATTAGTGTCTAGTTTGAGAAACAGACACCTCACAAGTCCTCAACTGGCAGCTTCATTAAACAGTACCCCTCAAAACACCTGTCTCAACGTCAACAATGAAGAGGCGATTCCGAGATGCTGGCCTTCTAGGTAGAGTTGCAAAGAAAAATCCATACCTCAGACTGACAAATAAAAAGAAAAGATTAAGATGGGCAAAAGAACACAGACACTGGACAGACGAATCCAAGTTGGAGGTATTCGGATCACAAATAAGAACATACGTGAGAGACAGAATAAATGAAAATACCCTGGAGGAGTGCTTGACGCCATCTGTCAAGCATGGTGGAGGCAATGTGATGATCTGTGGGTGCTTTGGTGGCGGTAAAGTGGGAGATTTGTACAGGGTAAAAGGATTCTTGAAGAAGGAAGGCTATCACTCCATTTTGCAACGCCGTACCCTATGGACGGCGCTTAATTGGTGCCAATTTCCTCCTACAACAGGACAATGACCTAAAGCACAGCACCAAATTAAAGCCCAGCGCAATAACTTTTTAGGGAAGAAACAGTCAGCTGGTATTCTGTCTATAATTCAGTGGCCAGCAGTCACCGGATCTCAACACTATTGAGCTGTTGTGGGAGCAGCTTGACCGTATGGTATGTAAGAAGGGCCCATCAAGCCAATCCAATTTGTGGGAGGTGCTTCAGGAAGCATGGGGTGAAATCTCTTCAGATTACCTAACAAATTGACAACTAGAATGCCAAAGGTCTGCAAGCCTGTAATTGCTGCAAATGAAGGATTCTTTGACGAAGGCAAAGTTTGAAGGACACAATTATTATTTAAATTAAAAATAATTATTTATAACCTTGTCAACATCTTGACTATATTTCCTATTAATTTTGCAACTCATTTCAGGTATGTTTTTATGGAAAACAAGGAAATGTCTAAGTGACCCCAAACTATTGAATGGTAGTATATATACACACACACACACACAGTTGAAGTCGTAGGTTTACATACACCTTAGCCAAATACAATTAAACTCAGTTTTTCACAATTCCTGACATTTAATCCTAGTAAAAATTCAGTTTTAGGTCAGTTAGGATCACCACCTTATTTTAAGAATGTGAAATGTCAAAATAATAGTAGAGAGAATGATTTATTTCAGCTTTTATTTCTTTCATCACATTCCCAGTGGGTCAGAAGTTTACATACACTCAATTAGTATTTGGAAGCATTGCCTTTAAATTGTTTAACTTGGGTCAAACATTTCAGGTAGCCTTCCACAAGCTTCCCACAATGAGTTGGGTGAATTTTGGCCCATTCCTCCTGACAGAGCTGGTGTAACTGAGTCAGGTTTGTAGGCCTCCTTGCTCACATACGCTCTTTCAGTTCTGCCCACAAATTTTCTATGGGATTGAGGTCAGGGCTTGTGATGGCCACTCCAATACCTTGACTTTGTTGTCCTTAAGCCATTTTGCCACAACTTTGGAAGTATGCTTGGGGTCATTGCCCATTTGGAAGACCAATTTGCAACCAAGCTTTAACTTCCTGACTGATGTCTTGAGATGTTGCTTCAATATATCCACATAATGTTCCTTCCTCATGATGCCATTTATTTTGTGAAATGCACCAGTCCCTCCTGCAGCAAAGCACCCCCACAACATGACACTGCCACCCCCGTGCTTCACGGTTGGGATGGTGCTCTTCGGCTTGCAAGCCTCTCCCTTTTTCCTCCAAACATAACGATGGTCATTATGGCCAAACAGTTCTATTTTGTTTCATCAGACCAGAGGACATTTCTCTAAAAAGTACGATCTTTGTCCCCATGTGCAGTTGCAAACCGTAGTCTGGCTTTTTTTATGGCGGTTTTGGAGCAGTGGCTTCTACCTTGCTGAGCGTCCTTTCATGTTATGTTGATATAGGTCTCGTTTTACTTTGGATATAGATACTTTTGTACCTGATTCCTCTCCACAAGGTCCTTTGCTGTTGTTCTGGGATTGAGTTGCACTTTTCGCACCGAAGTACGTTCAACTCTAGGAGACAAAACTCGTCTCCTTCCTGAGCGGTATGACGGCTGCGCGGTCCCATGGTGTTCATACCTGCGTAATATTGTTTGTACAGATGAACGTGGTACCTTCAGGC
This sequence comes from Oncorhynchus mykiss, assembly GCF_057628025.1. Classification (NCBI taxonomy): domain Eukaryota; kingdom Metazoa; phylum Chordata; class Actinopteri; order Salmoniformes; family Salmonidae; genus Oncorhynchus; species Oncorhynchus mykiss. The sequence continues at coordinate 28,876,095 of NC_143033.1, read as the reverse complement.
ATTTGGAAATTGCGCCGAAGGATGAACCAGACTTGTGGAGGTCTACATGTTTTTTTTTCTGAGGTCTTGGCGGATTTCTTTTGATTTTCCCATGATGTCAAGCAAAGAGACACTAAGTTTGAAGGTAGGCCTTGAAATACAGCCACAGGTACACCTCTAATTGACTCAAATGATGTCAATTAGCCTATCAGAAGCTTCTAAAACCATGACATAATTTTCTGGGATTTTCCAAGCTGTTTAAAGGCACGGTCAACTTAGTGTATGTAAACTTCTGACCCACTGGAATTGTGATACAGTGAATTATAAGTGAAAAAATCTGTCTGTAAACAATTGTTGGAAAAATTAATTGTGTCATGCACAAAGTAGATGTCCTAACCAACTTTCCACAAATTTCTTGTTAACAAACTATAGTTTTGCCGTGGTTGAAAAACGAGTTAACGACTCCAACCTAAGTGTATGTAAACTTCTGACTTCAACTGTGTGTGTGTGTGTATATATATATATATATATATATCTCCTATGCATAAAACAACAAATACATAAAGCAGTACAGTACATTGTTACACAATGTTCTGATCTCTGCTCTTCTGAAGAATTTAATTAAATACAAAAAAATGATTCTGCATAACAAATAATTATTCAAGAGTAACTATCACAATATCCAAATGCATGAAACACCTCTAACTTGGACCATGGCAGGGCATTCTACAAAAACAAAAAGGGAGCAATGAAGCACAAGTAATTTGAGCTTGTTTACATGGAAACATGGGAGAGATGTTCCACCAACCAAAATCCAAAGCAGTGTCCTCTGTTTATGGAACACGCCAACAGAAAACACTGTTAGCGTTCTCAAACAAATCTGCCTATTTAGGACATTTACAGAGAAAGCTATCTGACCAGTCCTACTTCAAGTCCTTGTTGTGTGCTGATTACTACGAGGCCTCCTCTCAGCCAGATTAAGTGCTGCATGAGCAGCTAGCTGCTAGATAGAGTATCAGGGTGAGTGAGAGAGCTGACGTGCCCCTTGCCCTGTCCCTGGCCTGCTGTGGGACACCTGGTGCCTCTTCATGGTGTCTTTGAGTTTAAAGGTCTGTCCACAGTCAGTACATTGAAATGGTCTCTCCCAGGAGTGGATACGTGTGTGTTTGTTCAGAGTGCGGCGGTGGCAGAAGGCCTTGCCACACACCCCACAGACGAAGGGCCTCGCCCCCGTGTGAATGTTCCTGTGCTCCTCCAGGCTCCTTTGCTGGGTGAAGCAGCAGCCACAGTCTGGGCACTGGTGGGAGGGTGAGGGGGAGGGCGGGCGTGTATGGAAGGAGGGTGAGGGAACCCTCGGGAGGGTCCCCCAGGTCAGCTGTCCATCTTCAGAGATAAGCCCTGTGTACCTGGCAGTAAGCTCCGTCTCGTCACTAGAATGATTGTTACTCTGCAGTCTGTCTGTCACTGGGCTGTCCTGAACTTGTGGATGATAGACATCAGGAGCAAGGGATGGAGGCGACTGTGGGGAGGGGATCTGACTGGACACTCTGTGTGTTGGATGAGTGTACATGGTGGAGGAGAGAGAGTTGTGTCTGGGAGGGGAGATGTAAGGTGTGTCCACTGACATGCTCTCATGTCCTGTTGTGCTCCCATACATTTGGATAGGCTCTGGAGGAGCACTCTCCTGATGCCAGTCAGGGTCCTCCACTTCCTGCTTACACACAAAGATGGACCCTTCCTCTGGGACCACCTTATGCTCATCCTTTTCCTCCTGGTAGCTGGCTACTCCCATGTCTGGAATCTCTAGACTGAAATGGGCAGACTTAACAGTCTCCAGCTGGTTGAGAAATGACTTGGTCAAAGCATCTGGGTGATCACTGGTGCTCTGCATCTTGACACTCCTGTAAATTAAAATGAGATGAATCATAGTGAATCGTTCTTAGGATCTGCATGTGACTGAACAATTAAACTAAAGACACTGAGGATGATATAATAACTGCAGATATTATTAGTTCAATAGCTTCCACACATTTACCTACCCTTGTTCTTGTGTCTCTGTTGAGCCCTGTGCTGTGTTTGTCTGTGTACGGTCAGGGGAAGGCGAGGAGACGGTGAAGGCACCAGACCCAAGTCGCTGCTCAGCCATGCTGATCGCTTCCTCCATATCCCTGGGTTGCTGCTTCTGCACCCAGGCACCAGCCTCCTTTGGTAAGAGGGACAGAAACTGCTCCATGGCAACACACTGCTCTACCTGTGCAGCAGTTCTTAGGTCAGGCCTAAGCCAGTGCTTAGCAGCTGAGTCAAGCCTCTGCCCCAGCTCTCTGGCTCCCTTCTGTGGTTCGTACCGCAGAGACAAGAAGTCCTGCCTGCTCTGGTCCTCCACAGTCCACATCTGTCCCAGTACCCTGGTCTGGAATGCATTAGACAACCCCTGGGGTCTGATCAGTTGATTCTTCTTCTGTGTCTCCTCTTGCAGCAGACCATCAAGCCTAGCACCCCAGTCCTCTGGGTCTTTATCTCTCCCTGGTGTCAACCGATGCCTTCTCTGTTCCTCTACATCCTGGGGTGAAGGCCGGTCAAGGGTTCTGGTCAAACCATCCTTGACAAGCTGGCTGAGGACCTTGGCCTGGATCTCCCCCTGTCTGGTCAGCGCTTTCAGCTGTTGTTTATGCACATCCAGCAGGGACACCAGGAACTCAACCACATCCATAATGATTGCAGGTGCCAATGGCGAGGGCAGTAAAAAAAATACTTTTCACTAGCTGGCAGGGTCAGAATGGCCAGCTCGATCACAAAGGCATCTAATACCACCGAAAAATAATTGTTAGCTAATTATTTGAGTCAAATTCCCAGTACCATCACTGAAACTTAGCTAGTAGCTAGCTAACGTTAGCAAGGTGGACAAACGTTCCAGGACTCAGTTGTTAGCTGGGTGGGTGATTTAAAATAAAAAACGCTATCAAAATGAACATATTATCTCAAAATTGATTATCAAAGAATGCAAAATAACGAATAAATTACTAGTTACCTGTGATGATTAATTACTTGCCGTGGACGTTTCAATTAGCTAACGTTAGCTAGCTACATTTAATGTTTGGACAATAGACGACGGGAATTCTTATCATGTTACACACAGCAGACTCAGACGTTGTCACGATCAAATGGTACCCCTGGAAACAACAATAAAAACTGTGTACGTAGCTAGCTAGCTAACCTGCAAGAAATACAATACGAGTAAAAGACAAAAAGACGCCCAGTCGCTCGGTAAGTAACGTTATTTTTCTACCTGTGGTTTTGTTCAGCTTGATAATCACATTTTATGGTGGAATTTGTCTATTTTGCCTGGATTGTCAGCTAACGTGGCTAGCTAGCCCACCTAACTGACCAAACGTTAGCTAGCCTCATCCAGAGAGAAAATGAGGCACACATCTGAATGTGGTGCCAGACAGATTAACAAGCTAGCTAGACGCTATAATTTAGATCATAGCTACATGTACAGCCTTATAAACACATTAAACACTACCTCGTGGATCATGTGCTAGAAACGTCATTGAGAGTTGGGCGATCAACATATTTTATTTTCACAGGATTTATTATACACCCAAATTGCTATCGTCATTGCCCAGTGGTACTGTCATTACCATACTTTTATAATAATTTCATATTTCACAGGCCGTTGCTAGAGACTCCAAGAGTGGAACCATGGATGTGGTGCGGTTATTTACAAACCTACTAGCAGTGCACAGACAGCAGCTACAGGCTCTGGCTGTACAGGGGGAGATCCAGACCGAGGCTCTGGCACAGTTACTGGAGAAGGAGGAGCTCAGGAGAATGGAGCCAGATGTGAAGCTGGAGGAGGTGAAGGATCCTGAGGCCTACCTGCTGCTTTTGGAGGAGGCAGACTCCAACTCCAGGCTTTCTAATGTGAAGTGGGGGCTCCTTGGCGGGGAGTGCCTCAGGTCAGGAGAGCCAAACTACGAGACACTGAGGGCTAGCCTGCAGAGCCAAGTCAGGGCAGAAGAGAGCCGACGGCAGGAGGACTTCAGCTATCTGAGGTACGACCCTGAGAGAGGGCCCAGGGAGTTGGGGCAGGGACTGGAAAGTGCTGCCCAGCACTGGCTTCGGCCTGAGAGGAGAACGGCTGCGGAGGTGGTGAGGTGTGTGGCCCTGCAGAGGTTTGTGTCACTCCTGCCCACACACGTTGGAGACTGTGTGCTGAAACAGTGCCCCCAGGACATGGAGGAGGCTATCTACATGGCTGAGGAGTACCTGAACAACACACCTGGGGATAAGTGCAGTGAGATGGACAACCACACTGATGGAGAGGGATACCCTGCAGACCAACTGAGAGAGGAAGAAGCAGGGTAGGGCCAGATCATGTTTTGAGTGTTTCTTTCTTGCACATCCAAAGATATTAAGGAAGTGTTAAATATGTTGACTACAAATAGTGTGTTTATTGGAATGCATTTGTTGATATGCTGTCTATTTCCGTTTATTTTCAGACCTGCAGAACATCAAGTTAACAGTGAGAAGATGAAAGTCACAGGACCAGGGTTGTTGCTGAAGAGGATAGAATTTTCTAAAGTCTGTCAGTCCAGTACTTTCAATATAGATGCCAGACATCTGGAGGACATTTACAGTGAGGAGAGGAGACTTGATGGAGAAGATGATTTGGTTGAGGAAGACAATTTTTCTGAACATGAGGACTGGATTAAGGAGGAGATAAAATACAATAACCAGGCTGAGGTAGAGGATGAGATCAGGTCAGCCTCTGAGATGGGACAGTCTACTGATGTGGATAGAAATACTGAGAATGTTGAGAGAAGTCAGTTTAGAAACATAGCAAATCAGATGCCCGTCTTTGGAAGGGCCAAGAGAGGTGTATCTGCTCCTGTCATCTCCTCGTCCAGCCCTAACACTGCCGAGAAAGAGGGAGGAACACCCTGCTGCCTGAAGCGGAAAAACAAAGAAGATCCCTTCCATAGACCAAGCCACTGCTGTCATGACTGTGGTAAGAGCTACAAACGGGCTGCTTTTCTCAGCAAACACAGTTGCAGTGCCTTCCCTAAGTTCATCTGTCCTGACTGTGCCCAAGTCTTTGCCTCTCAGAAATGTCTGACCCACCACCGCAGGAGCCATAATAAGGCTCTAGGCTGCTCGGAGTGTGGAAAGCAGTTTAGGGACAAGTATAATCTGAAATGTCACATGAGGACCCACACAGGTGAGTCCCCTTATACCTGTACAGACTGCGGGGATGTCTTTGCTCAGCTGAAAGGGCTGCAGGAGCACAGGAACATCCACACAGAAGAAAGGCCATTCCGCTGCAGTGTGTGTGGGGAGAGCTTCCACCACAGCCACACCCTAACAAAACATAAGCTTCTTCACTCCCAGGAGTCTTTCCTCTGTACTCGCTGTGGAAAGAGTTTTAAACTAAATGACGACTTGCTAAGGCATCTGAGGACGGTGCATGATGAAAGCATGTACCTCAATGGAGATCAGAGTTTTCATAAGAATGGAGACATTTCACCTAGGCCCTATTGGAATTGACTCTATTTAAAAAAGTCCCCACTTAAAATGTTCAACATACTTCTTATTATTGGTGAGACTTGCGACGCAAACGTCCCAGTTTAAATCTTCGTCATAATAATTCTTATTAGTGGGGCTTGCGAAGCATTCTCTTACATTGTTTAAGCTAGAAACATCATTCAAACTTTTAAAACGTGCAGAACAGTCAGGACCAGTGTGCTTGCATTCAACTTTTTGATATATTTTATTATTTTTAAACTATTAAGCTTTTTTTTTTGTCCCTTTTCACTTTCATGTGATTTCTTGAACATTCTAAATGTCCCATTGTGACATCAACTCCCAGACTTCCAGCATTCCATTTACTGTCAACAAAGAAACTTTTGACACAAACCTGATACCACTTTCTCAACCATTTTGACAAAAAGTTAGAGCATATGAAATCTTCCTCTACTTTGCTATTCAAATCTGAAATTGGAACAAAAATATCATACCGATCAAACAATACAGCTGTTTTACTAACTACATCAATTACATTTCTATTAACTTTTTATAAACAAACTAAATTTGGACCACTTTCCCAATCAGTTAGACAAAAAATTAGAGCGTATGAGATCTTTGTCTACTTCTTTGGTATTCAAATCTGGAATGAGAACAAATGATTTACTACTAATCAAAAGTTACAGCTGTCTGAGTTTAGTGTGATGAAAAGCAGCCAGCTAACAGCTCTCTGTTTCGTCATTGAGCAGCCCAAACAGCCATTGCAATGGAAACTTGCAAAAACTTAAAGGTTTTGACATCTGGTCTACATCTCTGCTATTCACATTTGGAATCGAAACATAATTATCTTCTACCAATCAAAAGTTACAGTTGTTTGTCTGAGTTGAGTGACGAAAAGTAACTAGTTAACGCCAACTAACAGCTGTCTCATGCCACGTCAAATTGTATATGCAGGGCTCCCTTGTGAAAGAGACCCTGGGGTCATTGGGGACTCCCTAAAGGTAAAATTTTAAAAAATGTAGCAGACCAAAAGGAGCCATTGCTATGGATACTCACAAAAACGTAGAGAGTATAACATCTTGGACTCAGCTATTTAAATCTGGAATCAGAACAGAACGATCAATCAATAGTTACTGAGTTACTGCAGTTTGTCAGAGTTTAGTGACAAAGTAGCTAGCTAACGTCAGCTAAAAGCTCTCTCAGCCCAAACAGAGCCGTTGCTATGGATACCACTGCATTTCAATGGCTGAAAAAGGGCCATAGACTACAATGAAAAAAAGATATCCTCTTTCACTGTTTAAGCTATCAACAACAAAAGCAACGATGAGATGTTCAGTCTGACCATACTTAGATTGCTTGTCAAAAGATTTTTTATACTATATACATACTTTTTTTTTTTTACTATAACCATTAAATGTGCATAAATTACATGGGTTTTAATGAGAACCATAGGAATACAGAGGTAGATATTCAAAATGGTTTAGCTTCTGGCCAATTAAGCTACAAGACCAGCTTTAAAACAGTCAGGCTATCCTAACTTCAAATTATTTGAAATGTCTAACTACATACATTTTTATTCATTTGCATAAAATAACTATTGAACCATTCAAGCTAGAGAGAACAACCAACTTTCGCATGTTCAGGCTATCCTAAATTTTAAATCTTTGTAACTATATACATTTGCATAAAATAACCCACCAACAGTAATTCTTGAACCGTTCAAGCTAGAGACATCTTTTGCTATGGATACTCACAAACGCAGAGAAGCACATGGGGCAGCGCAGGGAGCAAAGGACAGACAGAGACAATTCTGCTATGGATACTAGCGGAGAAAGTTATTGTATTTCTAATTTCGGGTTGAGCAATCGGGCTAGGGTAGGGTAGGGCCTGAACGTCGAAGCCATGGGTAGGTTTCTGCTTTTTTTTCTTTCAAACTTCTAACCACTTTCCCATCAGGCTAGACAGAAACTTAGTGTATGACATCTTCCTCTACACTGCTATTCTAATATGTTCCCAGACTCCGCCAATAACATCGAGTTAAGCACCGCCGTCACTAGCTTCATAAGGAAATGCATAGGTGACGTTGTCCCCACGGTGAATATTCTTCCTCAATCAAAGCCCTGGATTAACACTGAGGTTGGTGCTATACTAAAGGACAGGGCTACCACACACAGGGATATCGCAGACAACCCTGAGGCTACGGCTAAGGACAGGAACAAGTTCAAGTCCCGCAATGATCTAGTAATAAGGTGGAATCATACTACACAGGCTCCGAAGTCCCACCGCAGGTGGCAGGGGCTACAGCCGTGATCTGCCCAACAATGCCTCTCTTGCAGAAAACTCCATGGATTTGATGCATGCTTTGACAACACTGTGCTTGAGGGTCCTCACCAACCCAGAGGACTGGGTGATCTTGTTCTCCGAGGCTTACGTGAGGAAGGTCTTTATTCAGGTCAACACTCACAGGGCTACGGGCCTGTTCCCAGAGCATGCACAGATCAGCTTGCAGGCATATTCACTGTAATTTTCAACCTCTCCTTGTCCCAGTCTGTAATCCCCACGTCTTCAGATAACTACCATTATTCCTGTTTCCAAGAACTCTTAAAGCTTAATGCCAAAATGACTACCGCCCTATAGCACTCACATCTGTAATCATGAAGTGCTTTGAAAGGTTATTCATCCCAGACACCAGGCATACTGCCCCAACAGATCCATAGACGATGCAATCTCAATTGCGCTCCACACTACCCTCACCCACCTAGATAAGAGGAATGCCTATGTGAGAATGCTGATCATTGATTACAGCTCAGCGTTCAACACTGTTGTCCCCTCCAAGCTCATCACCAAGCTTAGGACCTGCTTGTTTGTTATTTTACCTGCTTGCTTGTTATTTTACTGTAAACTTTTGTTTAATCAGTGGAGCCCAATTGAGACCAGTGTTTCATTTTCAATGGTGCCCTGAGACCACAAAGCTAAAAAATATTGCAAATTACAAGTACACTATACCAGAACATCACTAACATCACAGCCATCATAAGCAGGTTACTAAATCAATCAATCAAAACAATTGTACACCTCAAACTCATTTATCATCTGGGTTTTAAAATGCCTTAGTAGCACCAGGGAATCCAAATGTAATGAATTTTGTAAATGATTCCAAAAATGTGGAGCGTGAACTAAAAGCAGATTCACCTAATTCTATGGAGATCTGAGGATTCTGAAGAGTTAGCAAACCCGTTTACAGGGTTGGTTATCTCCTTCTTTAATACGTTAGCAACGAAGTTAGGTAATTTGGAAGCTTGTGTAGTAGGACTTTGGGAACAAAAAGGGAGTAATACATTGATCTGCGTGACTTTAATGAGGACCAGCCAATATATTTATAAAAAAGTAGCCCACATTAAATCTTAGCTTTTTAACTTGGTCATCCGTATGTTTTTTAAACATTAAATACTTTGTCAATCCAGATGTCCAGATATTTGTAGGCGGGAACCTGATCAATGGGAGAAACATCCAATTAATAAATGTGTATTCCATCTGAAACATTCTTGCGAGAACTAGAGAACAACATGTATTTCATCTTGTTCGCATTAAGTACAAGTTTTAAACCAACCAGGGCTTTCTGAATGGTAACAAGGTCAGATTGTAGCTCTAATATAGCCTGTTCAACAGTTGGGGCAATGGCTTACATAACAGTGTCATCTGCGTACAGATTAATATTACAAGTTTTAACAGATAGACTATTATTTAAATAAATAGTAAAGATAACAGGTCCCTGCGGTACACCTTGTGTAATATCCAGAAAACTAGACTTAACACCACCAGAGATCACACATTGAGTCCTGTCTGACAGATAGTTTTCAAACCACTTGCAAGAAGCTTGATCCAGGCCTATTCAGTCAACCTTTGAATAAGAATGTGATAGTCAACAGTATTGAATGACTTGGAAAGGTCTATAAATAAGGCAGCACAATGATTTAACAATTTTAACACATCATTGTAAACAAGTGTAGCAGCTGAAACTGTGCTATATCCAGATCTAAAACAGTATTGGTGTATATTAAAAATAGAAGGAGAAGTTCAAGTTTTCGCTGACAGTTAGTCTGGGATTCTAAAACTTTGGAAAGGCAACATAATTTGGAAATTGGACAGGAGTTAACTAAGTCAGAAGGATCTACACCTTTATGTAGTGGGAGGACATTTGCCGCTTGCCATATCTTCGAGATAACACCAGAAACAATTGTCAAGTAAAACATATAGGTCAGTGGTTCTGCAACAAGTGGGGCAGAGAGCTGCAATAAGAAGAAATCAAGTGAATCAGCCTCTATGTTTTTTAGGAAAGTACATCATAGACATCAAAGGGTTGACATGAAAATAAAGTATGAGTCTGTTTGTGCATCATTCTCTACAATATGTTCTGAGGTGACTAAAGGACTCCCTCTAGTGGGATGAGATTAATTTTCAGAGATGATCCTTTCAAACCGTTGGCCAGTTGAAGCAAAATGGTTATTAAAAGCATCATAAATTTCCATGTTGTCTAGAATGGGACCAGAGGCTGTCAACCTGCGGAGGAAACGAGGGGGTGGAGTTTTGTTTAAAGGATTTGACCACTTTCCAGAAGTTGGCTGGATTGCCACCACTCTGAAAAACAATTCAAGAAATATATTGATTTTGCTTTTGAAACCAGGGATAGACATCTGTCTCTCAAAGCTCTGAAGGACTGCCAATCAGATGTAGAATCATTCCGTCTAACCTTAGCCCAAGCTACATTTCTTTCCTGTAATTTCTCAGACAATTCATGCGTAAACCAAGGAGTACATCAGTCTTTCACCCTTAAACAGGGAAATAAAAAAATTAAGGGTTAAGGGCCTGATCCACATCAGTGATATTTGACACAATCCCCAAGTCACTCAACCCCAGCTCAGAAAAAAATGTGCTCATTAAAATTCCTAAAATGTATCTTTATAATAATGTGTGAGCAATATTTAGGTAGTTTACATATTATTATAAAGAGACATTCTAGGAATTTTAATGTGCAAAATGTTTTGTCTGAGATGGCAATGGTGCTACAGAGAGTGTTGTGGACAGCCCAGTACATCACTGGAGCCGAGCTCCCTGCCATCCAGGACCTCTGTATCAGGCGGTGTGAAAGGAAGGCCCGGAAAATCTTTAAAGACTCCAGCCACCCAACCCATAGACTGTTCTCTCTGCTTCTGCACGGCAAGTGGTACCGGTTAATTAAGTCCGGCACCAACAGGCTCCTGAACAGCTTCTATCCCGAAACCATAAGACTGCTAAATACCTTACAGAATGGTTACACGGACCATCTGCGTTGACCCTTGTATTTTATTTTTGTTGTTCTATGCACTCACAGGATTCTACACAGTTATGCACACTGACAGTCCAAAACATAACATGCACACACGCACTCCCATACAATCATAATTTATGCTGATACTATGTTTATTATATATCCTGATGCCTAGTCACCTTACCCGATACATACTCTATATAGGACGAAAAGTATGTGGACACTTTTGTGGTGGAAAAAGTACCCATTTGTCATACTTGAGTAAAAGTAAAGATACCTTAATAGAAAATGACTCAAGTAAAAGTCACCCAGTAAAATACTACTTGAGTAAAAGTCTATGGTTTTAAATATACTTAAGTATCAAAAGCAAATGTAATTTCTAAAATATACTTAAGTTTCAAACGTACAAGTATAAATCATTTCACACTCCTTATATTAAACAAAACAGACGCCACGTTTTTTAATTTACGGATAGCCAAGGGCACACTACAACACTCAGATATAATTTACAAACAAAGCATGTGTTTAGTGAGTCTGCCAGATCAGATCATTAATATGGAGTTGGTCCCCCTTTGCTATTATAACAGCCTCCACTCTTCTGGGCGATTAGGCTTCGCTCGCAGTCGGCGTTTCAATTCATCCCAAAGGCGTTCAATGGAGTTGAGGTTAGGGCTCTGTGCAGGCTAGTCAAGTTCTTCCACACCGATCTCAACAACCATTTTTGTATGGATCTTGCTTTGTGCACAGAGGCATTGTCATGCTGAAACAAGAAAGGGCCTTCCCCAAGTTGGAAGCACACAATCGTCTAGAATGTTATTGTATTCTGTAGCGTTAAGATTTGCCTTCCCTGGAACAAAGGGGCCCGAACCATGAAAAACAGCCCCAGACCATTATTCCTCCTCCATCAAACTTTACAGTTGGTACTAGGCATTCAGGCAGGTAGCGTTCTCCTGGCATCCGCCAAACCCAGATTTGTTCGTTGGAGTGCCAGATGGTGAACCGTGATTCATCACTCCACAGAACGCGTTTCCACTGCTCCAGAGTCCAATGGTGGCGAGCTTTACACCACTCCAGCCGACGCTTGGCATTGCACATGGTGAACTTAGGCTTGTGTGCGGCTGCTCGGCCATGGAAACCCATTTCATGAAGCTCCAGACGAACAGTTATTGTGCTGACGTTGCTTCCAGAGGCAGATTGGAACACGGTTGTGAGTGTTGCAACCGAGGACAGACCATTTTTACGCATTTCCACACTCGGCGATCCTGTTCTGTAAGCTTGTGTGGCCTACCACTTCGCGGCTGAGCCGTTGTTGCTCCTAGACGTTTCCACTTCATAATTACAGCACTTACAGTTGACCGGGGCAGCTCTAGAAGGGCAGAAATTTGACAAACTGACTTGTTGGAAAGGTGGCATCCTATGACGGTGCCACGTTGAATGTCACTGAGCTCTTCTGTAGGCCATTCTACTGCCAATGTTTGTCGATGGAGATTACATGGCGTGTGCTCGATTTTATACACCTGTCAGCAACAGGTGTGGCTGAAATAGCCGAATCCACTAATTTGAAGGGGTGTCCACATACTTTTGTATATATGGTGTATCTACCTCTATCACTCCAGTATTCCTGCACATTGTAAATATGGTATTGGAACTGACCCTGTATCTAGCTTCTTACTTTCTCATGTTCTTATTTTTATTTGTGTCTTTCTGTTCTACCTTATGTTATTTTTAGTGCTACATTGATATTGATTACTGCATTGTTGGGTTTAGAGCTTGCAATAAATGCATTTCACTGTACTTGTGCATGTTACATTAAAAACTTAACTTGAAAAACTATAATAAAATGTTAGTTTCTATCTGACCTTGAGCAGCAGACCTATCAATGTTCAACAAAACTGTTTGATCATTACATCATCATTCAACTAAAATCAAACTTAATTTACCTAGAACATTTAAAAAAAAAAGTGAAGCATGCATCTATTTAGATGAGACCCACAGTATGAATGATTCAGAGTTGCTTTGCTTTCCTAAGTGTTATAGAAATGGAATTCACTCTATTTCTGTGGTCCACATGATCCTGCTTTTTATTGCCACCCATCTTCTGACAGAAGCTTGCTTTGTCCAACTGTATGTCTTTCTTCTTTCCATTTTCACACGCAACAACTGTAACTCAGACATTTTGGTGATTTAACTGTCCCACAACCCCAAGTTATAAGGCTGATATACTGTAGTAGTCTATTGAAGTATTCAGACCAATTATTTTACTAAATTTAACTTTGATTATATGTAACTGCTTTGCTTTAAATACACTTTTTTTTTAAACTTCTTCCAATTCCACAAAAATACTTTTAAAGAGCTAAAACAAGTCCCACAACTTTACAACTTTATTTCATCTAAAGTTACCATCTATATCATATTAATCTTGTCCTTCTATGACAAACAGAACGTGTTTTTTGGGTCTTAAAATCTATTAATTATTTTTTATTCATGCAATAAAGTATTGCAGGCATGTGCTTTGTCAGTGGCTGTGACATAGGGATCAGCCAGGAGTTGAAGGTGAGTCGGAAGAGCGAATGAAACGGTAGGAAGGACATCCCAGCGTCAAGTTGTTTCAGATTTCAGGCACAAAAAATATACAGTACTACTGTGTCCGTGGGAACCAGGGCTATTGATCGATGGTGTTCACAGATCGATTTATAAGTGAAAATGTTGAACGGAACCGGTACCAGAAACCACGCAGGTCCCCTAAATAGGGGACTTTACATCTAAGAGGCTTTTAAAGCTGTGTTTTGACATTGGTCTATTTATCAAAATGTCTTGTCAACAGGAAGCAGCGAAAGCATAATTTTCTATTTGCGTTTTAGTAATACTAATAGAACTTTCAACATTAATTTCTAATGGTATTGTACCTAAGCAGGTAAAAACTGCGGAATGAGTCAAAAAACGTGCTGCAATTGATTAATTTTGATGATATGAATGAAATCAACAAATTGGGTTCGCCCAGCCTACTCGGAGCATTCCATATTTTGTAACTATATAATACGTTTTCATCTGTTCCCAAATTTAAAAAAAAAAATCTGTTTATAACGGACTTTTCGAAATTGTTGACCTTCATATTCATCTCCAGTACCACCCCAACATCAAAAATGGACAGTGGGGCAAAAAAGTATTTAGTCAGCCACCAATTGTGCAAGTTCTCCCACTTAAAAAGATGAGAGAGGCCTGTAATTTTCATCATAGGTACACTTCAACTATGACAGACAAAATGAGAAAAAAAATCCAGAAAATCACATTGTAGGATTTTTAATGAATTTATTAGCAAATTATGGTGGAAAATAAGTATTTGGGCAATAACAAAAGTTTATCTCAATACTTTGTTATATACCCTTTGTTGGCAATGACAGAGGTCAAATGTTTTCTGTAAGTCTTCACAAGGTTTTCACACACTGTTGCTGGTATTTTGGCCCATTTCTCCATGCAGATCTCCTCTAGAGCAGTGATGTTTTGGGGCTGTTGCTGGGCACCACGGACTTTCCACTCCCTCCAAAGATTTTCTATGGGGTTGAGATCTGGAGACTGGCTAGGCCACTCCAGGACCTTGAAATGCTTCTTACGAAGCCACTCCTTCGTTGCCTGGGCAGTGTGTTTGGGATCATTGTCATGCTGAAAGACCCAGCCATGTTTCATCTTCAATGCCCTTGCTGATGGAAGGAGGTTTTCACTCAAAATCTCACGATATATGGCCCCATTCATTCTTTCCTTTACACGGATCAGTCGTCCTGGTCCCTTTGCAGAAAAACAGCCCCAAAGCATGATGTTTCCAACCCCATGCTTCACAGTAGGTATGGTGTTCTTTGGATGCAACTCAGAATTATTTGTCCTCCAAACACGACGAGTTGAGTTTTTACCAAAAAGTTATATTTTGGTTTCATCTGACCATATGACATTCTCCCAATCTTCTTCTGGATCATCCTAATGCTCTCTAGCAAACTTCAGACGGGCCTGGACATGTACTGGCTTAAGCAGGGGGACACGTCTGGCACTGCAGGATTTGAGTCCCTGGCGGCGTAGTGTGTTACTGATGGTAGGCTTTGTTACTTTGGTCCCAGCTCTCTGCAGGTCATTTACTAGGTCCCCCCATTTGGTTCTGGGATTTTGTGATCATTTTGACCCCACGGGGTGAGATCTTGCGTGGAGCCCCAGATCGAGGGAGATTATCAGTGGTCTTGTATGTCTTCCATTTCCTAATAATTGCTCCCACAGTTGATTTCTTCAAACCAAGCTGCTTACCTATTGCAGATTCAGTCTTCCGAGACTGGTGCAGGTCTACAATTTTCTGTTTCTGGTGTTCTTTGACAGCTCTTTGGTCTTGGCCATAGTGGAGTTTGGAGTGTGACTGTTTGAGGTTGTGGACAGGTGGTGTCTTTTATACTGATAACAAGTTCAAACAGGTGCCATTAATACAGGTATCGAGTGCAGGACAGAGGAGCCTCTTAAAAAAGTTGTTACAGGTCTGTGAGAGCCAGAATTCTTGCTTGTTTGTAGGTGACCAAATACTTATTTTCCACCATAATTTGCAAATAAATTCATAAACTATCCTACAATGTGATTTTCTGGATTTTTTTTCTCATTTTGTCTGTCATAGTTGAAGTGTACCTATTATGAAATTACAGGCCTCTCTCATCTTTTTAAGTGGGAGAACTTGCACAGTTGGTGGCTGACTAAATACTTTTTTGCCCCACTGTACATATATTTTCACCCATCTACACCCATAATGACAAAGTGAAAACATGTTTTTAGAAATGTTTGCAAATAAATGCAGAAATATCTCATTTACATAAGTATTCACACATCTAAATCAATGCTTCACAGAAGCAGTTTTTCTGGGTAAGTCTAAGAGCTTTCCCCACCTGGATTGTGCAACATTTGCCCATTATTATTTTAAAAATTCTTCAATCTCTGTCAAACTCTAACTGTTTTTAAGTTGCTAATGGTGAAATCCCTAAACGGTTTGCTTCTACTCCGGCAATTGAGTTAGCAATGACGCCTGTATCTGTGTAGTGACTGGGTGTATTGATCATCCGAAGTGTCATTTTTAATTTAACCATGCACAAAGTTCTATTCAGTGCCTGCTTTTTTATTTTTAACCCATCTACCAATAGGTGACCTTCTTTGCGAGGCATTGGATAACCTCCCTCATCTTTGTGGTTGAATCTGTGGCTGAAATGCACTGCTCGATTGAGGGACCTTACAGGTAATTAATTGTATGTGTGGGTTACAGAGATGAGGTAATCATTCAAAAATAATGTGAAACTATTATTTCACACAGAGTGCATGGAACTTATATGACTTGAGTAAACATTTGTTTAACCTGAATTTATTTAGGCTTGCCATGAAAAAGGGGATGAATACTTATTGACTGAAGACATTTCAGCTTTTCATTTGAAATTAATTTTTTTTTAAAAAGAGAAAAACATAATTCCTGACATTATGGGGTATTGTGTGTAGGGCCAGTGCAAAAAACATTCAGGCTATAACAATTTTTTTTAGTGTTTTACATACCTTTGCCTGCTCATAGTTGGTTAAAATCACAATGCACACCAGATTATTTCAAAAGTATTTCTGATATCATCTGGCGTGCATCTTTTTTTACTATAAAACATCGAAACACACCGTTTTCACAAAAATTGTGAAATTATGAATTTAAGTTATAGGGTGTTTGCCTGGTTTACTTTGAATGTTGCCGTTTTCAGCTAACTAAATGACAATACATTTAAAAACATCCGGCCTACTTGAGTGGACATGATTTATTCTCCAAATGAATCTAGCAACATTTTGAGCCAGGGTTACCACACCAGCTTCCCCATAATTAAAATGTTAATAAGCACAGACTCCATTTTTGATCCATGGACAAAGGGTCCCTGACGAGTGTGACAAATGTGAGTGCAGGTACCATATGAGATTGTAAAGATGATAGATGATCAGAAGCAGCCGAATGGATTGTACAACATCCTGCCAAACTGTGTCAAACTCTTTGCAAGTTAAACCATGAAAGTATGTATAACGTAGCCTCGGCTTCCGGATGCTGTAACTGTATCAAAGTAGTGCATGGAAGTTAAACTACAACTGATTCAGAATCTATACTTTTGCGTGTTTAGTGAGAATAAAAAGCAGACACTGCATAGCCTCTTAATACTGTATTTATTTTAGTTGTAATTACAATAATCATGTAGACACCATGCTCCTTCTGATGAGCAAACACAGAGGCATCCTAGCCTGTCAAATAAACAGTCAATCCTTCAAAATAATCAAAATGCACAAAGCGAATATACACCAGATTCTTTTAGACCAGGGATCTCCAACCCTTGTTCTGGGTGGGTCCTTGTGTTTGCTTCTTGTAGTTCTGTCTTTAATTGGTGAACTGTACATAAAATGGACTAAATGACAACATCACTCCAGGGACAATCAGGCCCTGGTTAGAGCACTCCTATTCAGGAATTGATCCATTACTGAAATAGTTGGATCACGTCACCCATGCGATAGGTCAAATACCAATTCATGTAGATTTGCAGAGGTTCTCGAATACGTGAAATTATAATTTATTTTTCAACTGGAAGCAAAGATGATTTAGTACCAATGTGTTGAGTTTGCCCCTCCTTTCTCTTTCAATCCCAAATGAACTACTTACCTTGGCATGCATTAACCTCTACCTGATGTACATTCACATCTTCCCTTAACCCTGAACCTTTAATAATGCAAACATCTCAGATAATCCAACTACTTTAATCCCAAACCCACATCTCTTATAGCCTAATTTCACGATTAGCATTGGGAAAAAAAAGAAAAATAAATCCATGCAGCTAAAGATCACCATCAGAGGCAAGAAAATCATGATCAAGTGGTTATTTAAACAGAGGGGGATTGCCAGCTATATCTGCCCCTTAGCAATAGCTTGAATTTAAAACATACAGTATGGGTTATTTGAGAACTTAATCGAGCTGCAATTCTTTAGCTTATAGAGCTAAAAAGAAAAAAATATATATATATCAAATCCAACTGGTCTGTTTTACAGCACACTGCAGTATCAATGTGTTACTGGGTATTTAGACATCTTTTCTGACTTTGCACCATAGATTACCCTGAAGATGGGTATCAGCAGCCCATCTGAGCAGTGGAGTTGAATGTGAGCGAACGGTGGGGTGGGACATGAACAAGAGATGTGGCCACTAGTGGGCGGGGCCATGATTTGAGTTTGACAGCACACAGCTGAGTCCATGGTTGGATCATTCTCCCATGCTTAGAGTAGGCAACACTAGTCTTGGCAAGCTTAGCTCCAGACAGACATTAAAACCCATGTGATCCAACTAATATTAGCTTGCCCTCTGCACAATTTAAGGGAACTAATTTGAAGCAGGAACAACTGTGATCAGCTAATTCAAACAACTTATTTCCTGACTGGGTTGAGAACTGGAGTTCCCCAGCAGCCTTGATATATACAATTTACAGGCACACATACATACACGAACCACACACACAATCTACATCTATAGCTTAGCCCAACAGCAGTGCCATGACTCCATGTGGCTTAGTGTCCATGTTCATGGTTAGTGCACTCGTTGTCCATTGATAACAACGTCATCAAACTCTTCCTACAGGAGGAAAACAGAACAGCAGTGTTAATCTTCATGATGGAGTCATACACCCAATAATAACACTTACAGCCATGATAGACAATGTGTGATCAAACATGTACAATGCTAACTGTAACTGCCCCAGACCACCCTCACATCTTCACTCTCCCTCTCCTCTGCTTCCTCATCCTCTTCATCCCGGACCTGTGTGTCAGAGGCCCCTCTAGCCTTGAGCAGGGCCTGTACCTCCTTGTTGGGCCTGTGCAGGGCGCAGTAGAGGGCCGTGTGGCCTGCATAGGAGGGCTGGTCTACATTGGCCCCCCCCTGCAGCAGTAGCTGCACCAGCCTGGGGCTCTGGGACTCCACGGCCCAGTGTAAAGGGGAGCGGCCTGAGCCCAGGTCCTGGGGGGGCAGGAGGGGAGAGAGGCATCATCATAACCTTTAAGTGTAATTATCTTGCTCATTAGGTAAGGGGACCTTTAATAATGAGTTTGATTAATGAAGTACTGAGGCATGTTGGAACCCAGCGGGCATAGAGGACCCACCCTGTCTTCATCAGTCTGATACAGTAACTAATGTGGGCTACTCACCCTCTGGTTAACATTGGCTCCTGCATCAATCAGCATGCTGATTATGTCCTCTTTGCCCCTCTGTACTGCCAAATGCAGTGCACTCACCCCTGAAAGAGAAGAGAGAGCAGAAGGGAGGTTGACATTACAAATAGAGAAACAAAGGTAAGCAGGGATGCAGAGTTTCTAACGTTAAAATAACTGGCTCCATGTCCTCGGGGTGATCCGTGTACCTGAGTAGTTGGTGACATGCAGGTAGTCAGTGCTCTGGCAGTTGGAGGTGATCTCTCGTACACAGTCCTGCCTCAGCTCCCTGACAGCCAAGTGCAGCGGTGTGTTCCCTCCCCTCTCCTGGAGCTCAGCGCTCGCAGCACCCCACAGCAGCCCTCGCACAAACTGAGACTGGTCCACTATGACAGCCAGGTGAAGGGCAGTCTGACAGAGGAAGAAAAGTGGACAAAGAAAGGAGGAGAGGGACAAGAAAATGGAAGGTGACGTGTTATTTACATGTTAGTTTCAAGTTTTATTGTCTCGTGCACAAGCTCTTTCCCAACAATGCAGTAATCAATATCAGTAGTAAAAAATAAAAAAATACTATAAAAAATAAAGTAGAACAAGAACACACAAGAAACATAAATAAGAACATGAGAAATAAGAACATTAATATGGAGTTGGTCGCCCCTTTTCTGCTAAAAAACAACATCCACTCTTCTGGGAAGGCTTTCCACTAGATGTTGGAACATTGCTGTGGGCACTGATGCTGGGTGATTAGGCCCGACTCGCAGTCAGCGTTCCAATTCATCCCAAAGGTGTTCAATGGGGTTGAGGTCAGGGCTCTGTGCAGGCCAGTCAAAGTTCTTCCACACCAATCTCAACAAAACATTTCTGTATTGACCTCGCTTTCTGCATGGGGGCATTGTCATGCTGAAACAGGAAAGGTCCTTCCCCAAACTGTTGCCAAAGTTAGAAGCACAGAATCGTCTAGAATGTCAATGTTTGCTGTAGCGTTAAGATTTCCCTTCACTAGAACAAAGTGACCTAGCCCGAACCATGAAAAAACAGCCCCAGACCATTATTCTTCCTCCAAACTTTACAGTTGGCACTATGTATTGGGGCAGGTAGTGTTCTCCTGGCATCCGCCAAACCCAGATTAATCCGTCAGACTATCAGATGGTGAAGTGCGATTCATCAGTGCAGAGAACACGTTTCCACTGCTCCAGAGTCCAATAGCAGCGAGCTTTACACCACTCCAGCCGACGCTTGGCATTGCGCATGGAGATCTTAGGCTTGTGTGCAGCTGCTCGGCCATGGAAACCCATTTCATGAAGATCCCAACAAACAATTATTGTGCTGACGTTGCTTCCAGAGGCAGTTTGGAACACGGTAGTGAGTTTTGAAACCGAGGACAGAATTTTTACGCACTATAGCACTCGGCGGTCCCGTTTTGTGAGCTTGTGTGGCCTACCACTTCGTGGCTGAGCCGTTGTTGCTCCTAGAGGTTTCCACTTCACAACAACAGCACTTACAGTTGATCAGGGCAGTTCTAGCAGGGCAGAAACTTGACAAATTGACTTGTTGAAAAGGTGGCATCCTATGACAATGCCATGTTGAAAGTAACTGAACTCTTCAGTAAGGTCAATGTTTGTCTATGGAGATTGCATGGCGGTGTTCTCTATTTTATACACTTGTCAGCAATGGGTGTGGTTGAAATAGCCAAATCCATATATTTGAAGGGGTGTCCACATACTTTTGTATATACAGGGTCAGTACCAATACCATATTTACAATGTGCAGGAATACTGGTGTGGTAGGGCTAGATATGGAGAGGACACAAGAGGTTGGTGGCACCTTAATTGGGGAGGACGGGCTCATTGTAATGGCTGGAGAGGAATTAGTGGAATGGTATCAAATACATCAAACATGGTTTCAGCATTTATTATGAACCGTCCTCCCCTCAGCAGCCTCCGCTGGTATAGGGGTAAGGTGACTTGGCGTCAGGATATAAGATCAACAGAGTAGCAGCAGAGTATGATGATTGTATGTGAGTGTGTGCGCATGTGTGTATAGTGTGTGTGTGTAGAGTGTTGTGTGTGAACAAATGAAGTGTGTGCACACGAGTGTGAGGATCAATGCAGATAGTCCGTATAGCGATTTTGTTAGCTATTTAGCAGTAATAAATCCCCCATTGTGAAATCCCCATATGCTGGCGTGGCGGATCTAGGCTCAGTAGAGCAGTGTAACCCTTAGCAATGCTGGTGTATTTATTCAATCACTTTTCACAGCATCCTTTTTGATTTAAACAAAAACTTTCCATATGCGTTTGCCCATGGAAGAAATGTTCAGAAATGTACTTTTTGGACCTGATTGCCGAAATATTCAGGAGATAGAGGTGCTCAAAGTTTAGCATACCCCACCATACCATGAAACATCCATGTCTTCATCACTGGAAAGGATACAGTTGAGATTGATATCTAAATGCTTACAAACATGGTTGTAAAATGTTTTGTAATAATAAAGTAACCTTTAACATCAATTGTCCAAAAATTTGTAAACAGATTTTTTTCATATGTTTTAGCTTACTTAGACCCTGGTTTACATCATCTGAGGTTTTGTTGTAACCGCCATCAGTTGTGACAGAACATACTTTTGAATACAGGGTGGGTACAATAATGTACTTTACAAACATATACAGTGCCTTGCGAAAGTATTCGGCCCCCTTGAACTTTGCAACCGTTTGCCACATTTCAGGCTTAAAACATAAAGATATAAAACTGTCTTTTTTTGTGAAGAATCAACAACAAGTGGGACACAATCATGAAGTGGAACGACATTTATTGGATATTTCAAACTTTTTTAACAAATCAAAAACTGAAAAATTGGGCGTGCAAAATTATTCAGCCCCCTTAAGTTAATACTTTGTAGCGCCACCTTTTGCTGCGATTACAGCTGTAAGTCGCTTGGGGTATGTCTCTATCAGTTTTGCACATCGAGAGACTGACATTTTTTTCCCATTCCTCCTTGCAAAACAGCTCGAGCTCAGTGAGGTTGGATGGAGAGCATTTGTGAACAGCAGTTTTCAGTTCTTTCCACAGATTCTCGATTGGATTCAGGTCTGGACTTTGACTTGGCCATTCTAACAACTGGATATGTTTATTTTTGAACCATTCCATTGTAGATTTTGCTTTATGTTTTGGATCATTGTCTTGTTGGAAGACAAATCTCCGTCCCAGTCTCAGGTCTTTTGCAGACTCCATCAGGTTTTCTTCCAGAATGGTCCTGTATTTGGCTCCATCCATCTTCCCATCAATTTGAACCATCTTCCCTGTCCCTGTTGAAGAAAAGCAGGCCCAAACCATGATGCTGCCACCACCATGTTTGACAGTGGGGATGGTGTGTTCAGCTGTGTTGCTTTTACGCCAAACATAACATTTTGCATTGTTGCCAAAAAGTTCAATTTTGGTTTCATCTGACCAGAGCACCTTCTTCCACATGTTTGGTGTGTCTCCCAGGTGGCTTGTGGCAAACCTTAAACAACACTTTTTATGGATATCTTTAAGAAATGGCTTTCTTCTTGCCACTCTTCCATAAAGGCCAGATTTGTGCAATATACGACTGATTGTTGTCCTATGGACAGAGTCTCCCACCTCAGCTGTAGATCTCTGCAGTTCATCCAGAGTGATCATGGGCCTCTTGGCTGCATCTCTGATCAGTCTTCTCCTTGTATGAGCTGAACGTTTAGAGGGATGGCCAGGTCTTGGTAGATTTGCAGTGGTCTGATACTCCTTCCATTTCAATATTATCGCTTGCACAGTGCTCCTTGGGATGTTTAAAGCTTGGGAAATCTTTTTGTATCCAAATCCAGCTTTAAACTTCTTCACAATAGTATCTCGGACCTGCCTGGTGTGTTCCTTGTTCTTCATGATGCTCTCTGCGCTTTTAACGGACCTCTGAGACTATCACAGTGCAGGTGCATTTATACGGAGACTTGATTACAAACAGGTGGATTGTATTTATCATCGTTAGTCATTTAGGTCAACATTGGATCATTCAGAGATCCTCACTGAACTTCTGGAGAGAGTTTGCTGCACTGAAAGTAAAGGGGCTGAATAATTTTGCACGCCCAATTTTTCAGTTTTTGATTTGTTAAAAAAGTTTGAAATATCCAATAAATGTAGTTCCACTTCATGATTGTGTCCCACTTGTTGTTGATTCTTCACAAAAAAAATACAGTTTTATATCTTTATGTTTGAAGCCTGAAATGTGGCAAAAGGTCGCAAAGTTCAAGGGGGCCGAATACTTTCGCAAGGCAATGTACAGTGCTTTTGGAAAGTGTTCAGACCCCTTGACAAAGCAAAAACTTTTGAAATGTATAAAGAAAAAAACAGAAATACCTTATTTACATATGCATTCAGACCCATTGATATGAAACTCGATATTGAGCTTAGATGCATCCTGTTTCCATTGATTTTCCATGAGATTTTTCTACAACTTGGAGTCCACCTGTGGTAAATTCACTTGATTGGACATGTTTTGGAAAGGCACACACCTGTCTATATAAGGTCCCACAGTTGACAGTGCATGTCAGACCAAGCCATGAGGTCGAAGGAATTGTCCTTAGAGATCCGAGAGTGGATTGTTTCAAGTCACAGATCTGGGGAAGGGTACCAAAACATTTCTGCAGCATTGAAGGTCTCCAAGAACACAGTGGCCTCCATCATTCTTAAAATGGAAGAAGTTTGGAACCACCAAAACTCTTCCGAGAGCTGGCCGCCCAGCCTAACTGAGCAATCGGGGGAGAAGGGCCTTGGTCAGGGAGGTGACCAAGAAGCCAATGGTCACTCTGACAGAGCTCTAGAGTTCCTCTGTGGAGATGGGAGAACCTTCCAGAAGGACAACCATCTCTGCAGCACTCCACCAGTCAGGCCTTTAAAGTAGTGGCCAGACGGAAGCCACTCCTCAGTAAAAAAAAAGGCACATGACAGCTCGCTTGGAGTGGCCGAAAGGCACCTAAAGGACTGGTGAAACCAAAATTGAACTATTTGACCTGAATGCCAAGCATCACACCTGGAGGAAACCTGGCACCATTCCTACAGTGAAGCATGGTGGTGGCAGCATCATGCTGTGGGGATGTTTTTCAGCGTCAGGGACTGGGAGACTAGTCAGGGTCGAGGCAAAGAAGTACAGAGAGATCCTTGATGAAAACCTGCTCCAGAGTGCTGAAGACCTCAGACTGGGGTGAAAGTTCACCTTCCAACAGGACAACAACCCTAAGCACACAGCCAAGACAACACAGGAGTGGCTTCGGGACAAGTCTCAATGTCCTTGAGCCCGATCGAACAACTCTGGAGAGACCTGAAAAATAGATGTGCAGCAACACTCCCCATCCAACCTGACAGAGTTTGAGAGGATCTGCAGAGAAGAATGGGAGAAACTCCCCAAATACAGATGTGCCAATTTTGTAGTGTCATACCCAATAAAACTCTAGGCTGTAATCACTGCCTAAGGTGCTTGGGAGACTAGTCAGGGTCGGTGCTTCAACAAAGTACTGAGTAAAGTGTCTGAACACTTATGTAACAGAGTTTTATTTTTTATACATTTGCTCAAATTTAGAAAAACGTTTTTGCTAGTCATTATGGTATATTTTGTGTAGATTGAGGTCGGGAAAAAAAACAATTTAATCAATTTTAGAATAGCTGTAATGTAACAAAATGTGGAAAAAGTCCAAGGGTCTGAATCCTATCTGAATGCACTGTGTGTGTGCGTGTATACACACACTACCTGTCAACCATTCAAGGGTTTTTCTTTATTTTTACATTTTTGAATAATAGTGAAGACAAAACTATAAAATAACATATGGAATCATGAAGTAACAAAGTGTTAAACAAATAAAAATATATATTGGAGATTCTTCAAAGTAGCCACCTTTTGCCTTGATGACAGCTTTGCACACTCTTGGCATTCTCTCAACCAGCTTCCCCTGGAATGCTTTTCCAACAGTATTGAAGGAGTTCCCACATATGCTGAGCACTTGTTGGATGCATTTCCTTCAATTTGCGCTCCGACTCATCCCAAACCATCTCAATTTGGATTGAGGATGGGGGATTGTTGAGGCCAGGTCATCTGATGCAGCACTCCATCCCTCTCCTTCTTGGTAAAATAGCCCTTACACGGCCTGAAGGTGTGTTGAGTCATTGTCCTGTTGAAAAACAAATAATAGTGGGACTAAGCGCAAACCAGATGGGATGGCGTATCGCTGCAGAATGCTGTGGTAGCCATGCTGGTTAAGTGTGCCTTGAATTCAAAATAAATCACTGACCGTGTCACCAGCAAAGCACCCCAACACCATAACACCACCTCCTCCATGCTTCACGGTGGGAAATACACATGCAGAGATCATCCGTTCACCCACACAGCGTCTCACAAAGACACAGCTGTTGGAAGCAAAAATCTCCCATTTGGACTCCAGACCAAAGGACAAATTTCCATCGGTCAAATGTCCATTGCTGGTGTTTCTTGGCCCAAGCAAGTCTCTTCTTCTCATTGGTGTCTTTTTAGTTGTGGTTTCATCACAGCAATTCAACCATGAAGGCCTGATTCACACAGCCTCCTCTGAACAGTTGATGTTGAGACGTGTCTGTTAATTGAATTCTATGAAGCATTTATTTGGGCTGCAATTTCTGAGGCTGGTAACTTTAAATGAACTTATCCTCTGCAGCAGAGGTAACTCTGGGTCTTCCATTCCTGTGGCGGTCCTCATGAGAGCCAGTTTCTTGATGTTTTTTGTGACTGCACTTGAAGAAACTTTAAAGTTTGTTGAAATGTTCTGTATTGACTGACCTTCATGTCTTAAAGTAATGGACTGTCATTCCTCTATGCTTATTTGAGTTGTTCTTGTTATAATACAAACTTGTTTTTTTATCAAATAGGGCTATCTTCTGTATACCCCCCCCCCACCACCACGTCACAACAACTGATTGGATCAAACACATTAAGCAAAGAAATTCCACAAATTAACAAGGCACACCTGTTAATTGAAATGCATTCCAGGTGACTACCTCATGAAGCTGGTTGAGATAATGCCAGTGTGCAAAGCTATCATCAAAGCAAATGGTGGCTACTTGAAGAATCCCAAATATAAAATATATTTAAAATTGTTTAACACTGTTGTCATTATTTGGCTATTTGAAGAATCTCAAATATATTTTGATTTGTTTAATACTTCATTGGTTACAACATGATTCCATGTGTTATTTCATCGTTTTGATGTCTTCACTATTGTTCTACAATGTATTAAATAGTAAAAATAAAAACCCTTAAGTAGGTGTTCCAAAACTTTTGACCAGTAGTGTGTGTATATTATTTTTGTAAGAGATTGTTTTTATAATTTGACAACCCTGTTTGTAAGCTTTTAAATGATATGAATCTCAACTGTTTATCCATTACAGTGGTGAAGACATGGATGTTTCATGGTATGGTGGGGTATGCAAAAATGGGTGAACTTTAAACACCTTGGTCTCTTGAATGTTTTGACATTCAGGTCCAAAAAGTCAGTGTTCGGAGCACTTCTACACTGGGCAAATATGTATAGAAGGTTTTGTTCAAATCAAAAGGGGTGCTGTCAAGGGATTGAATTCAAATAGATTTAAGCTACAGCGTTGCTCCCTATTGTATTGAGTTGCACAATAACGGTCTTTGGGAAGCCAGAAGTTAAATAAAATTCAAGTTCAACTTACTGTGCTAGTGGGCAGGATGGTTGGTCATTAAAAGGGGGGGAATTTGTTAAAACATCTGAAAGGAACATATTACTTAACAGACTTTCCAAATGTGGGTCTGTTGTAGACCCACTTCCTCTCTGCTTACATCATGTCAAAATAAATCCCCCACAAGGTATTCATTGATCATGGACTTCAGGAAACAGCAGAGGGAGCATCCCCCTATCCACGTCGACAGGACAGCAGTGAAGGTGGAAAGTTAAGTTCCTCCGCGTATACGTCACAGGCAAACGGAAATGGTCCACGCACAGACAGTGTGGTGAAGAAGGCCTCTTCAACCTCAGGAGGCTGAAGAAATTTGGCTTGTCACCTAAGACCCTTTCAAACTTTTACAGATGCACAATTGAGAGCATTCTGTCGGCTGTATCACCGCCTGGTACGGCAACTGCACTGCCTACAACCATAGGGCTCTCCAGAGTGTGGTGCGGTCTGCACAACGCAACACCACGGGCAAACTACCTGCCCTCCAGGACACACACAGCACCCGATGTCACAGGAAGGCAAAAAAAAAAAGATAATCAAGGACAACAACCACCCGAGCCACTGCCTGTTCACCCCGCTACCATCCAGAAGGCGAGGTCAGTATAGGTGCATCAAAGCTGGGACCGAGAGACTGAAAAATAGCTTCTCTCTCAAGGCCATCAGACTTAAACAGCCATCACTAACACAGAGGCTGCTGCCTACATGCAGACAGCTGCTACCAGACATTAAATCATTGGCCACTTTAATAAATGGATCACTAGTCACTTTAATAATGATGTTTACATATCTTGCATTACTCATCCCATATGTATATACTGTATTTTATACCATCTTGCCTATGCCTGCTAAGTCATTGCTCATCCATATATTCTTAATCCATCACTTTACTTAGATGTGTGTATTGAGTAGTTGTTGTAGATATTGCTGCACTGTCAGAACTAGAAGCACAAGCATTTCGCTACACTCGCATTAACATCTGCTTACCATGTGTATGTGACCAATACAATTGTATTATATTTTTTGTCCACATATGGCACACTGGCAGGACTTGTATTTTGACATGAGGTTAGCAGAGAAGAAGTGAGTCTACAACAGACCTACATTTGGAAAGTCTTTAATAATACGTTTCTTTAGATATTTTGTCACAAATTTCCCTGTAAATACTCCAGTGTTGCAAATGCAGCTATGTGTCCTTGTGCTTACCTGTCCCAAGTGGTTCTGGATGTCCAGGTAAGGCACCCAGCTCCTGTCCAGTGCTATCACCCCCAGAAGGTACTGTACGAAGGCCCAGTGCTCGTGGATAAGAGCCAAGTGAAGAGCCCTATGAGCAAAGGAGGTGTTTGAGATAAGTACAAATAGCCAACAAACTGCTGTTCACCATGTGAATAGTAAGGAGAGGCTTCTCACGTGTCTCCATCCTCAGACACAAAGTTCAGTGTGTTGAATATCTCCTAAAGTGCTAGGACCAGGCTAAGAAAACAGCGCAGGGCGCTGCACCTAAACTCTAACTGATAAAGTTAATATTGTAAAAGGTTATTTAAGGAGTAAAATAAATGTCACCGTCTTAAGCTGTTTCAAGTCAAGGCGTCTTGCTAAAATTGTTGTCCTGGGGAATTCCCAAGCCACTCCAGTCTAATGTTAGAAGGATCAAAATACAGTGAAAGTAGGTTCTGCGCGCATGCGTGTAATTGCATATCGGATTGGTCCTTTATTACTGTACTACCACAGACAAAAAGAGAAACCTGGTTAGTTACCAGCAGAGCTCTAAATAATGTACATGTCCTTTTCATATGTACAGTGAGATAGTCAGATAATACATTATTCATTTCATTTTTGGCTTTATTCGTCTCAATAAATATATTACTTTACTGACAATTGCTGGGTTTGCTCTGAAAGTCTGCTTTATATTGCATGTGTGTGTGTGTATTCTTAAGCGCATAATAGTCCAAATGATCTTAATACTTGATACCACCATCAATTCATTTTATTGTATTAACTGTTATAATCACTGAATGAACAAAGATCTTGAGTAAAAAAAACAACAACACTAAAAGTCAGATGGATTTTAGGAGGATATCATATCCACATCCACAGGATGGCGCCAGAGGTGTACACGAAAACCACGTTTAAATTCCTTTTTTAATCTTTAAGCAGATCCTTTCTCAGAATTCATTACTAACTGCAACTAATTTGTTGAATGCAATAACGGTATGAAATATTCAATTTCAGAAAAAGGCCAAAAGGAAAATAAGGAAATTCAGCAAAGAAAGATGCTACAAGACATGATTATGGTATTTCATGGTTCATTTGGTGTGAAAAGGTGTTCAAAGAAACTTAAGGAATAACTGCGTGTCAGAGAATGCAGAGGATTCTATGAAGGTGAGCAAGGTGTGTGTGTGTGTGTGTGTGTGTGTGTGTGTGTGTGTGTGTGTGTTTGAATGAAAAAGAGAGACTCAAATCATAACACCTTAATGAATTCTCACCACCAGTATCACCATCCAACAGAGGTGAAAGAAGTAATAGAGAGAAAAATGACATGGTCTGACGGACATTGTGTCAGTCTGAAAAAGAAAGAGGACCAACCACTGCCATAACCTGGCATGCAGGTCCTTCTGTGCTGCTCCGTCTGCTGCCCATGCTAGTGGTACTGCTAGCAGTAGCACAGGGCTGGTGGGTGGCAGCAACCTGCTATCAGGGAAAATTAGGAAATAAGATTAGCCCGCATCTAATTTATGCAGCCAGCTTCCATCCATGTACTGATTTGGAAGGCGAATGTATGGGGCAGAGGAGGCTGGTGGGAAGAGCTATTGGAGGACAGGCTCATTGTAATGGCTGGAATGGAATAAATGTAATGGAGTCAAACATGTCGTTTCCATATGTTTGATACTTTCCCTTTATTCCAATTCAGCCATTACAATGAGTCTGTCCTCCTATAGCTCCTCCCACCAGCCTCCTCTGGTGTGGGGGGATGGTTTTAGTGATTGGAGGGAAAGGGTTTAGAAAAAATGGCAAAGTAAATTAATTTCAACCAGCTAGTGGCCCATGGAAAGGCGCGTGTACTGTGTAGAGATGCTGGAGGTAGCAGGGTTTAGTTCAGCACAGCACAGCAGCATGTGGCCGTGCCAAAGATGAACTGCTGCTTCAGATTAACATATGGATAATTAGCATGGGAGCTGAGCTCAGCCTGGTCGTCCTGCTCTGTATGTGAGGGGAAAGGAGGCGCTTCCCATGGGAAGCCCATGATTTGGTGCTGATGGGGGAGGGAGAGATCACCGATCTACACTACAGCAGCTCTCTGAAAAGTGCTGGCCTGTGCTCTTCTGTGGACATTCTTCAGTGCTGGCAGCAGCACAAGAATCCCCTCCCCACCCCACCCGCCCACCCAATCCCCTCCCCTCCCCACCCATCCATCCTACCTCGACCACCTAGATCACTGTGGTGATCTCATTTACAGTCAGTGGAAAATCTTACAGGAGAGAGATAGTGAGGTTAAAGGAGAAGTTGACTTTATTTTAACCAAATCTATTTACGATGTAAATGTAAGTTATATTCCATTTTGTGCAACTCGAGCGAAACTTCTCTGTGTAGCCCACAATACTTTTCCAGCACAAAATGGAATATAACGTTGCTGATAAAGTTAGCATTACACAAGTTCATGTGTACAACATTTCATAAAGACCTGCATCACTATACTGAGAGCTTGTCATTTCTTAAAATGATGTATGTGGGTGTTTTTGGAGCCTTTGTTCGTGTTTTTCTGTGCCCCTTCAACTGCTGAACAAGCTTGAAGTATATTGCTGATGAGGTACGTTTCTCAAAAACAAGTGTCTGGGCACTTCTATAAACATGCCATTTATATCGATAATAGACATTTCGTTCAAATAAATTTAACTTCTCTTTTAAGTAAGCACTTACTATTTTAACAGCAGTACTAACAGACTACTGAGTTCTACAGGGGTGCTCATCTGCTCTAACCCAATATGATGTGTGTGTGCGTGCTTGTGAGGTTTTGTTTGACCTCTCCTCTGAAACTGAATGTGATGAAGGATATACATGTATGTGCTCCTACTGTAACTGACTCTACACTGCTCAGGCCTTCTGTGTTTTAATTCATTTAGGCACTAGCAGACTTGAAATTAACTCTCCAGATGTGCCTTAAATCAAGCATGGAGGACAGGAGACAGAAGGGTATTTTGGGAATCAAGACTACTTGCGAAAAAAAATTTTAAGGTGAGAACTTTGAGACCATTTGTGTTGGCCCGAAGTGCTCCCTTACTGAATATCACCAAGTATATACAGTGGGGCAAAAAAGTATTTAGTCAGCCATCAATTGTGCAAGTTCTCCCACTTAAAAAGATGAGAGAGGCCTGTAATTTTCATCATCTTCAACTATGACAGACAAAATTTGAAAAAAATAATCCAGAAAATCACATTGTAGGATTTTTATGAAATTATTTGCAAATTATGGTGGAAAATAAGTATTTGGTCACCTACAAACAAGCAAGATTTCTGGCTCTCGCAGACCTGTAACTTCTTCTTTAAGAGGCTCCTCTGTCCTCCACTCGTTACCTGTATTAATGGCACCTGTTTGAACTTGTTATCAGTATAAAAGACACCTGTCGACAACCTCAAACAGTCACACTCCAAACTCCACTATGGCCAAGACCAAAGAGCTGTCAAATGACACCAGAAACAAAATTGTAGACCTGCACCAGGCTGGGAAGACTGAATCTGCAATAGGTAAGCAGCTTGGTTTGAAGAAATCAACTGTGGGAGCAATTATTAGGAAATGGAAGACATACAAGACCACTGATAATCTCCCTCGATCTGGGGCTCCATGCAAGATCTCACCTCGTGGGGTCAAAATGATCACAAGAACGGTGAGCAAAAATCCCAGAACCACATGGGGGGACCTAGTGAATGACCTGCAGAGAGCTGGGACCAAAGTAACAAAGCCTACCATCAGTAACACACTACGCCGCCAGGGACTCAAATCCTGCAGTGCCAGACATGTCCCCCTGCTTAAGCCAGTACATGTCCAGGCCCGTCTGAAGTTTGCTAGAGAGCATTAGGATGATCCAGAAGAAGATTGGGAGAATGTCATATGGTCAGATGAAACCAAAATATAACTTTTTGGTAAAAACTCAACTCGTCGTGTTTGGAGGACAAAGAATGCTGAGTTGCATCCAAAGAACACCATACCTACTGTGAAGAATGGGGGTGGAAACATAATGCTTTGGGGCTGTTTTTCTGCAAAGGGACCAGGACGACTGATCCGTGTAAAGGAAAGAATGAATGGGGCCATGTATCGTGAGATTTTGAGTGAAAACCTCCTTCCATCAGCAAGGGCATTGAAGATGAAACGTGGCTGGGTCTTTCAGCATGACAATGACCCCAAACACACCGCCTGGGCAACGAAGGAGTGGCTTCGTAAGAAGCATTTCAAGGTCCTGAAATGGCCTAGCCAGTCTCCAGATCTCAACCCAATAGAAAATCTTTGGAGGGAGTTGAAAGTCCGTGTTGCCCAGCAACAGCCCCAAAACATCACTGCTCTAGAGGAGATCTGCATGGAGGAATGGGCCAAAATCCCAGCAACAGTGTGTGAAAACCTTGCGAAGACTTAAAGAAAACGTTTGACCTCTGTCATTGCCAACAAAGGGTATATAAACTTTTATTATTGACCAAATACTTATTTCCACCATAATTTGAAAATACATTCATTACAAATCCTACAATGTAATTTTCTGGATTTTTTTTCTCATTTTGTCTGTCATAGTTGAAGTGTACCTAAGTGTACCCTGTAATGATGAAAATTACAGGCCTCTCTCCTCTTTGTAAGTGGGAGAACTTGCACAATTGGTGGCTGACTAAATACTTTTTTGCCCCACTGTATGTGTGTATGAACGACACTACCGTAGAGTGTATTATCTGTAAGAGTCACAGTAGAAACGATCAGTGGTGGAAAAAATACTAAATTGTCATACTTGAGTAAAGGTAAATATACCTTAATAGAAAATGGTTCAAGTAAAAGTCACCCAGTAAAATACTATTTGAGTAAAAGTCTAAGTATTTGGATTTAAATGTACTTAAGTATCAAAAGTAAATGGAACTGCTAAAATGTACTTAAGTATCAAAAGTAAAAGCATAAACCATTTCAAATTCCATATATTAAGCAAACAAGAAGGCACAATTTTTATTGAATTTTTATTGACGGTTAGCCAGGCGCACACCCCAACACCATTTACAAACGAAGCATGTTTAGTGAGTCCGCCAGATCAGAGGCAGTAGGGATGACCAGGGATGTTCTTTTGATAAGTGTGTGAATTGGACCAAAATGTAACGAGTACTTTTGGGTGTCAGGGAAAATGTATGGAGTAAAAAGTACTGTACATTATTATCTTTAGGAATGTAGTGAAGTAAAAGTAGGCACAAATATAAATAGTACAGTAAAGAACATATACCTCCAAAAACTACTTAAGTAGTGCTTTAACCTATTTTTACTTAAGTACTTTACACCACTGGAAACTGTTATTGTATCTCTAGCAGGAGTCTAGGAAATTGATGTTGTTGAAGATCGTCTCTGCATCTCTGCGGTAATGATATTATTGAATACTTCTGAAAGTCATAGAAGTAGGAGTATTTAGAATATTTATGAGAGCCAATGTTATTGTATGTCACCTCTGAGAGATAATGTACCAGGAGTCTGGGGAAATAGCTGTTATTGAATATATGAGCATCACTGCAGTAATGATATTATTGAATATTTCTGAAAGTCACAGCAGTAGGAGTCTTTAGAATATCTATGAGAGTCACGGCAGCAGTGTGTTAGGAGTCTTATTGAATAACTGCTAGGCTGAGTTATATGTGGCATTGGGAAGCTGGTCTGTTAACAGAGTGTTTTAAACCGGCCTATGACTCTTTCTTCTGGCTGTAAATCACAGCCCTGGGAGATGGACTGCCTGAGGTGGGTGTGCACTGTGTAGCTCTCTGCATCCACTAGACACACAAGCACACCAAACGGAGCAGAGAGTTGATCTGGATTAAGGCACCATGATAGATGTCTCCTACATGTCAAAATCGGAGGCAGTCCAGGAGTTCAACGGTTAATCAAAGCTTTGTATAGCTGTTGGCATATGCTAAAATCTTTTTCACATCTTTAATATACAGTGGGGAGAACAAGTATTTGATACACTGATGATTTTGCAGTTTTCCCTACTTACAAAGCATGTAGAGGTCTGTAATTTTTTATCAAAGGTATACTTCAACTGTGAGAGACGGAATCGAAAACAGAAATCCAGAAAATCTCATTATTTGATTTTTAAGGCAGATGCACTGGAAGACACGGCACTTCCCAGGAGTCACTTGTATCCCCTGTCGCAAGTGGAGATGGTGGCTATGGAGACATACAGTGCCTTGCGAAAGTATTCGGCCCCCTTGAACTTTGCGACCTTTTGCCACATTTCAGGCTTCAAACATAAAGATATAAAACTGTATTTTTTTGTGAAGAATCAACAACAAGTGGGACACAATCATGAAGTGGAACGACATTTATTGGATATTTCAAACTTTTTTAACTCTCTCCAGAAGTTCAGTGAGGATCTCTGAATGATCCAATGTTGACCTAAATGACTAATGATGATAAATACAATCCACCTGTGTGTAATCAAGTCTCCGTATAAATGCACCTGCACTGTGATAGTCTCAGAGGTCTGTTAAAAGCGCAGAGAGCATCATGAAGAACAAGGAACACACCAGGCAGGTCCGAGATACTGTTGTGAAGAAGTTTAAAGCCGGATTTGGATACAAAAAGATTTCCCAGGCTTTAAACATCCCAAGGAGCACTGTGCAAGCAATAATATTGAAATGGAAGGAGTATCAGACCACTGCAAATCTACCAAGACCTGGCCGTCCCTCTAAACTTTCAGCTCATATAAGGAGAAGACTGATCAGAGATGCAGCCAAGAGGCCCATGATCACTCTGGATGAACTGCAGAGATCTACAGCTGAGGTGGGAGACTCTGTCCATAGGACAACAATCAGTCGTATATTGCACAAATCTGGCCTTTATGGAAGAGTGGCAAGAAGAAAGCCATTTCTTAAAGATATCCATAAAAAGTGTTGTTTAAAGTTTGCCACAAGCCACCTGGGAGACACACCAAACATGTGGAAGAAGGTGCTCTGGTCAGATTAAACCAAAATGTAACTTTCTGGCAACAATGCAAAACGTTATGTTTGGCGTAAAAGCAACACAGCTGTACACACCATCCCCACTGTCAAACATGGTGGTGGCAGCATCATGAAGATGGTTAAGAGTGTTAGGAGTGTGTATTGGAGGCGAAGTCAGGTGCAGGAGAGCAGAGTGTAGCGAACAGGCACACTTTTTATTCGGCTCAAAATGACAGCACAAAATAACATAAAACGTGCCCAAAACACGGAACATAGACAAAAAGCAATATGCGTAACAATATCCACAATATCAAAATACACGTAACACAAACAATCCTACACAAAGACATGATGGGGAACAGAGGAATAAATACATATGAATGGGTAATGAAAACCAGGTGTGCAGGGAACAAGACAAAACAAATGGATACATGAAAAATGGAGCGGCGATGGCTAGAAAGACGGTGACGGTGACGTTGACCGCTAAACGCTGCCCGAACAAGGAAAGGAGCCGACTTCACCGGAAGTCGTGACAGGGTGCCAGGACAGAAGAGCTTGGACTGGGCTGAGCAGGAGCTGCCCTCCGTAGGGGTGGGAGGGCCAAGAGACCAGAGGTGGCAGAACGGAGTGCTCGGGTTGGGGTGTAAGGTCTGAGTATAGCCTTAAGGTAGGGAGGGGCAGTTCATCTTGCTGCTCTGTAGGCAAGTACCATCGTCTTGTAGTCGATGCGAGCTTCAACTGGAAGCCAGTGGAGTGTGTGGAGGAGTGGGGCAACATTGGAGAACATGGGAAGGTTGAACACCAGGTGGGCTGCAGCGTTCTGGATAAGGTGATGGCACAAACGGGGATCCCAGCCAACAGCAAGTTGCAGTAGTCCAAACGAGAGATGACAAGTGCCTGGATTAGGACCTGTGTGTGAGGTAGGGTCGTACTCTACGGATGTTGTAAAGCATGAACAAGTCACTACTTTGATGTTTGCAAAGACCGACAGGGTGTTGTGCAAGGTATGTGGTGGCATATTTCTGCTTTACCAAATGAGGAGAGAGTTACAAACTTCACACACCAGTCAGAGTTATACTTAAACTACATATTTTTTAATAATAAGCTTTGCAATAGCATTTTTGACTTTCAATGATGCGCTATTTCCAATGAACCATTGAAAATAGACGTCAGAAAAATACAAAGATATTTTATAGCCAAGATACACCCCTCTCAACTTACATGACGAACCACAGATCTTAGGAACTGTTCACAAATAAATACTTTTTCTTGAGAAAGGAGTATCCCTTAGCCAGATAACAATCGCTATAAATTATCGTTCAGTTAGTTCAGTCTGCGCCCTGCGATTGAAACCAGCTCTCTGTCTCCCATTGTGTTCATTGAGACCAACATTTGAGCTTGCTTGTTTTGCATGTTATTTTGGCATTAATACGTGTCACATATCAACGTGCAAACAATGTAAAAAAATATGAGTTAATAACAAACATGGTCTCTTTTGTTTTCTTGAGTAAGGGTCCTCCAAAATGCAGTTGTTTCAGCCTAGCTCAGTGATGATGGGGCAAGCCAGTAGAAAATATGGCGCATTGCGCTGTGATTGGTTCAGTTTCTGTCACTTATGGGGACACTACGTCACCGCCAAGTCTAAACGTAGAGCTTGAAAATTCTAGCCCCTTGGGTGCTGCCATAGAGTTACATTAGAAGTGCCCATCCAAGAAGGCTCAAGGTCATTGACCACAGAAAATCACGTCAAATTACGTTATATCTACAGTCCCTTTGATTGGACTGATCATGTCAACATCATACTTTCAAAATCTAAGCTAGCAGTCATGTATCAAGTCAACAATCTACTGGCAAATCCTTTTCATATGAAGAGAAATTATAGATAAAACGTATCGGTGCTCATCGGCAATTGGACAAACATTACACAACAAGTTGGAAATCGCAAATTCAACAATGAGTGGTTTGGAAGGAACCAGTGGCTAACTGCAAGCATTGCAAAGCAATCATTAGCCAAGTCTAAGATTACGGGTCTCTTTTCCTAGTTTAAAATGATAAACATTCAACATGGCCATGCTGTCAATGAAGCATGATTTGTGCCGTGATCAAAACAATTTAACTCAGAACTGCAAAATATGACTTTAGTGAGTTCAGGACAACTGGGAACTCTGGGAAAAACAAGCTACGACTAGGAAATACGTTTTGAACTTTCATCCAACTCGGAATTGTAAATCGGGAACTTGGGCCTCTTTCTAGAGCTACAACCTGAAGATCACCGAAGTCAACCTGATTCGACCCAGATTTTTTTAGAGTTCCCAGTTGTCTTGAAAACATCATAAATCCAGAGAGTACCAGACTTTTATGACAAAGTTTGATGACAAAATTTGCCCACGAAGGACCGCTGCGCTACCTTCCTGTTCAAGTGAGCCGAGCACAACAATGTGAGTCCAAAAATGTATTGTATGCTGCTGCATAAATGATGTAATATGCCAGGGAGATATGTATACTGTAGTTAAGAAAGTAATACTAAGTGCATGTTGTGTAGTAAGATGTTAGTAGCCCATGTGTCTCACCCTAATAATTTGGTCTAATTTCGTCTACTGTTCTGACTTGGTGGTGCACATGTTGCCTAGAGCTTTCATTGTCTGCTTATGCATTTCAAAAGTGCTGAACAAATAGTTATATTGACCAAGTCCGTCGCTCATAAAGTCTTAATCAAAATTACGGATTGCCACTTATCCGCTTGTCATCCCCTTATGCCATAGTTTGCACATCTTAATTGTCAGCAGAAATCACATTTGTTTAAGCAAGTCAGCCATCTCAGCTCTGTTTTTTGAAAAGGCAGTAAAAAAGTCTGAATGAACTGTTTCGCTGCCAGACATGGCTCCACTGATAGCCAGGTGTAGCAGTGGTAAGGTGTTGGGACTGCTGTTGGGACTCTGCTGTTGTGACAGCTTTATGTAGGCCCTAAAAGTTTGTGGGCACCATTTGTCACTGTTATAGTGCAATTAATGTATTGTTTAGTGTTGTGTTGTGTAGTGTAGTGGCTTGGCTGGCATGCATCCCCCCCCAATTTTATTTGTGCCCCACCAAGATTTACATGCTAAAATCGCCACTGATATAGACAGGTGTGTGCCTTTCCAAATCATGTCCAATCAATTGAAGTTACCACAGGTGGACTCCAATCAAGTTGTAGAAACATCAAGGATGATCAATGGAAACAGGATGCACCTGAGCTCAATTGAGTCTCATAGCAAAGGGTCTGAGCACTTATGTAAATGAGGTATTTCAGTATATACAATTGCCAAAAACCTGTTTTTGCTTTGTCATGATGGGGTATTGTGTGTAGATGAGGATTTTTAATTTATTTAATCAATTTAAGAAAGTCTGTAACATAACAAAATGTGGAAAAGGGGAGGGGGTCTGAATACTTTCCGAATGCACTGTACATTTTACAAACAGTATATTTTACATTAGAGAGCTAACCTGTCAAAAGCCCCCTAGCCTTTGTAGAGTTCCCTCAACAACCAGACATCCCGGTTTTCAGGGGAAATGGAAAGAGAGCCTGTGGCGCTTTTGGATGCTAACAAGGCGACACTCCATCTTAACTCCTCCTCCACATTTACTAGATTGGTTGAACAGTGCAGAAGAGAACCTCTCCCGACAGATTTCGTCTCATCAAATCAAATTATAAGTCCAATTTTATTGGTCACATACACATGGTTAGCAGATGTTAATGCGAGCGTAGCGAAATGCTTGTGCTTCTAGTTCCGACCATGCAGTAAAATCTCACAAGTAATCTAACAAATTCACAACAACTACCTTATACACACACAAATACACACAAATGTAAAGGGATGAATAAGAATATGAACATATAAATATATGGATGAGCGATGGCGTGCAGCATAGGCAAGATGCAGTAGATGGTGTAGAATACAATATATAAATATGAGATGGGTAATGTAGGATATGTAAACTTTATTAAAATGTCGTTATTTAAGGTGACTAGTGATACCTTTATTAAGTCAGTTTATTTAAGTGGCCAGAGATTTGAGTCTGTATGTTGGCAGCAGCCTCTCTGTGTTAGTGATGGCTGTTTAACAGTCTGATGGCCTTGAGATAGAAGCTGTTTTTCAGTCTCTCGGTCCCAGCTTTGATGCACCTGTACTGACCTTGCCTTTTGGATGATAGCAGGGTGAACAGGCAGTGGCTCAGGTGGTTGCTGTCCTTGATGATCTTTTTGGCCTTCCTGTGACATCGGGTGTTGTAGGTGTCCTGGAGGGCAGGTAGTTTGCCCTCGGTGATGCGTTGTGCAGACCGCACTAGCCTCTGGAGAGCCTTGCGGTTGAGGGCGGTGCAATTACCATACCAGGCGGTGATGCAGCCCGACAGGATGCTCTCTATTGTGCATCTGTAAAGGTTTGTGAGTGTTTTAGATGACAAGCCAAATTTCTTCAGCTCCCTGAGGTTGAAGAGGCGCTATTGCGCCTTCTTCACCACACTGTCTGTGTGGGTGGACCATTTCAGTTTGTCCGTGATGTGTACACAGAGGAACTTAAAACTTTCCACCTTCTCCATAACTGTCCCGTCAATGTGGATGGGGGGGTGTTCCCTCTGCTGTTTCCTGAAGTCCACGATCATCGCCTATGTTTTGTTGAGCTTGAGTGAGAGGTTATTTTCCTGACACCACACTCCGAGGGCCCTCACCTCCTCCCTGTAGACCACATATGTCAGAGTCAAGGCCCGCGGGCCACATCCGGCCCGCAAGAAGGTTTTTTACGGCCCCTGGGATGATCTTGATTTATTATTAGAACCGGCCCGCAGCAAGCCGGCAGCCCGCAGATCTTTTACACGCACCAATACTACATTTCCCACAATGCAAAGGTGACGCACCGAGCAGTAGGCTGCTTCATTTCAATATTTATTGGCACAGCAGTCGTCAGCATCACAGTAAAATTAACTTTCAGATACCCATCAAAAATGGCAAAACGGAAGGTGGATACTGAGAACCGGGGGTTTCAAACAAGGTGGGAGTCGGAGTATATGTTCACGAAGGTAGCTGGAAAACCTGTGTGTCTTCTGTGTGGAGAAAGTGTGGCGGTACTGAAAGAGTATAATCTGAGACGACATTATGAAACGAAACACGCGGACAAAAACAAGAATATGGACATGGAACAAAGGCTACAAAAGGCAGAGGAATTAAAACGAGGCCTCAAATCTCGACAGGCTCTGTTCAAAAAAGCCAAATCACAAGGCCAGGCTGCTGTCAAGGCCAGTTTTATTTTGGCAGAAGAGATCGCTAAATCAGCCCGGCCATTTACGGAGGGGGATTTCATCAAAAACTGCATGATTAAAGTTTGTGACGAAGTTTGCCCAGAAAAAAGGCAACTCTTTTTAAATGTGAGTCTGAGCAGAAACACCATTGCCGAGAGAGTAGACCAGTTGTCCATCAATCTAAAAGAGCAGCTTGTGAAAAAGGGAAAAGATTTTATTGCATATTCCTTGGCTGTGGATGAGAGCACTGACATTTCTGACATTGCCCAGTTGTCAATTTTCATCCGCGGAGTGGACTCCAGCCTAAGCGTGACAGAGGAGTTTTTGGCTTTACGTCCTATGCATGGCACAACTACGGGGCATGATTTGTATGAAGAGGTGTCAAGATGTGTAAATGAGATGGAGCTGCCTTGGGAAAAACTCGTGGGTTTGACAACCGACGGAGCACCTGCGATGTGTGGACACAGGAGCGGACTGGTGGCGAAGATACGGGAAAAGATGCAAGAGGAAAACGCGACAGGTGAGCTGACAGCTTATCATTGTATCATACACCAGGAAGCGTTGTGCGGTAAAGCCTTGAAAATGGAGCATGTAATGAGCATCATCACGCGCACAGTTAACTTTATCAGAGCCAAAGGTTTGAATCACCGCCAGTTCAAGGCATTTCTGACGGAGTTAGAAACGGAGCATGGTGATTTGCCTTATCACACAGAGGTGCGATGGCTAAGCCAGGGAAAGGTGCTTCAAAGATGTGTCGAGCTTCGTGAGGAGATTTGTCTATTCTTGGACAGCAAAGGGAAAGACACAACACAACTCCGAGACGAAATGTTTCTGTGTGAAATGGCTTTTCTGTGTGACATTACGAGTCATCTGAATGCAATAAACTTGCAGCTGCAGGGTCGGGATCGTGTCATCTCTGAGATGTACAGTACAGTGAAGGCATTTAAAACCAAACTGACTCTGTGGGAGACGCAGATGCGGAAAGAAAATTTGAGCCACTTTCCCAGCTGCCAGACCATGAAAGAGAAGCTCTCTACCAGTGCGTTCCCGAGCACACAGTTGGCTGATAAAATAGGTATGCTTACCACTGACTTTCGACGCCGATTTGCTGACTTTGAAGCACAAAAAAGCAGGTTGGAACTGCTCGGTAACCCATTTGCTGTTGACGTGGAAAGCTCACCACCAAACCTCCAAATGGAGTTGATTGACCTCCAATGCAATGATGCACTGAGGGAAAAATATGCGGCAGTGGGTGCTGCGGAGTTTGCCCGTTTCCTCCCCGGCACAATGCCCCAGCTGCGCATCCAGGCTGCTCAAACGTTGTCTATGTTTGGCAGCACATACCTGTGTGAACAACTGTTTTCTTTGATGAACCTGAACAAAACATCACACAGAAGTCGACTTACTGCTGAACACCTCCACTCAATTCTGAGGATTTCTTCAGCTCAGAGCCTTACCCCGAACATTGATGAACTTGTGGAAAAGATGGGACACCACCAAGTATCACCCTCAACCTCAAACAAGTGAACATTACTGTGCAATCACATATTTAGAGTTTTTACTCAGTTCAAGTTTAAAAGTTAAAATTTAATATTTGTTTTCACTGCATGTTACTTCTCCTTAAACAAAGTGTTGTTTTTGATTAATAGATTTTTGCACTTTATTTTTTTGTATTTCAATCCAATTATATTTTAAAAATATTTCAGTTGAGTGGATGATAGAAAATTGCTATTATTGTTTTTTCTTTGAAGTAAATTTAGCCCACTTTTGCTAAAATAGAAAATATAGTCTACTGATGGTGCCTTGAATACCGGTTTCTTTCATTTAATGTTCATGTTATGGGGATATTTATATAAAGGAAATTTGTCTTTTGTGTCTGTTGAAAATTAAAGATTACTGACAGAGCCATAAGAAAATATTGCTTTATTTATCTGATCATATTGTAATATATTTGTTAGGTTTTCAGTAGGTTCAATTAGGTTCACTAGACTATATGCGTCATTTAAAAATTTTTCAATGAACATTCGAACAGTCCGGCCCTCGTCTTGTAGCTGATTTTTTTATTTGGCCCTCCGTCCATTTGACTTTGACACCCCTGCTGTAGACTGTCTCGTCGTTGTTGCTAATCAGGCCTACCACTGTAGTGTCGCCTGCTAACACCAGTCTCAACATCAACAGTGAAGAGGCGACTCCGGGATGCTGGCTTTCTAGGCAGAGTTTCTCTGTCCAGTGTCTGTGTTCTTTTGCCCATCTTAATATTTTATTTTTATTGGCTAGTCTGAGATATGGCTTTTTCTTTGCAACTCTACCTAGAAGGCCAGCATCCCGGAGCCGCCTCTCCATTGTTGACGTTGAGACTGGTGTTTTGCGGGTACTTTTAATGAAGCTGCCAGTTGAGGACTTGTTTCTCAAACTAGACACTCTAAAGTACTTGTCCTCTTGCTCAGTTGTGCACTAGGGCCTCCCACTCCTCTTTCTATTCTGGTTAGAGACAGTTTGCACTGTTCTGTGAAGGGAGTAGTACATAGCGTTGTACGAGATCTTCAGTTTCTTGGCAATTTCTTGCATGGAATAGCCTTCATTTCTCAGAACAAGAAAAGACTGACGAGTTTCAGAAGAAAGTACTTTGTTTCTGGCCATTTTGAGCCTGTAATCGAACCCACAAATGCTGATGCTCCAGATACTTAACTAGTCTAAAGAATCCCAGTTTTATTGCTTCTTTAATCATGACAACCATTTTCAGCTGTGCTAATATAATTGCAATATAATTGGCCTCTGTACGCCTATGTAGATATTCCATTAAAAAAATCAGACATTTTCAGCTACAGTAGTCATTTACAACATTAACCATGTCTACACTGTAATTTGTGATTAATTTGATGTTATTTTAATGGGAAAAAAATGTGCTTTTCTTTCAAAAACAAGGACATTTCTACGTGACCCCAAACTTTTGAACGGTTGTGTATATATATATTTTTATCTATAAAGAATGTTTTTTTATTATTCAATATATTTGAGTTTAACCATAACATTTGTTGTAATATTCATTCTACATTTCCTTTTCTTGAGCGTAAACCTGAAATTGTAACCAGCTTTGTATGGCTTGTTAAGAAAGGGTGATACTTTAAACAATTTCATTTTCAATTAGTCGGAAATGAGAAGTTGTAGGCAAAAAGGCCATTTTAAAACAAAGGATGTGCCATTCTTAATAATCTACTGGAGAAACATTTTGGGTTTAAGTATAGTTTATGTACTTAAAAAAAGAAGAAGGGGACCTACAATTCTAAATCAAATTGCTAAATGATAATTTTCATAACCATCTTAAAACAATTCCATATGTTATCTTAGTAGAAATTACAATCTAAGGGCTTAGGCCTACAGAGGATAACTGGATGTTTTCTTGTGTTATTGAAGCCACTAATGCATGGCTGGTGCTGCAGGTATAAAGATGTTAGACCTTAATTTGATCACTCTTTTGTTGTGGAACATTTTCCTGCACAAAAGTCAAATGATACTGAAAACCTGCAGTTCTCTTTCTCTCCATGCAAGGGCAGTCAAGTCATTCAGACCAGTTCTACCACACGCTGTTCAAACGCTAAAAGCGTCAGACTGTTTTTAAAACCAAAAAACGCAGCCCATGGTTTTTGAGATCTGCAGTATATATCACACGAATAAAGAATGGTACCAACACATCCTCCGAGAGCAACTTCTCCCAACCATCCAGGAACAGTTTGGTGATGAACAATGAATTTTCCAGCATGATGGAGCACCTTGCCATAAGGCAAAAGTGATATCTAAGTGGCTCGGGGAACAAAACATCGATATTTTGGGTCCATGGCCAGGAAACTCCCCTGACCTTAATCCGATTGAGAACTTGTGCTCAATCCTCAAGAGGCGGGTGGATAAACAAAACCCCACAAATTCTGACAAACTCCAAGCATTGAATATGCAAGAATGGGCTGCCATCAGTCAGGATCTGGCCCAGAAGTTAATTGACAGCATGCCAGGGAGTATTGCAGAGGTCTTGAAAAAGAAGGGACAACACCGCAAATATTTGCATCAACATCATGTAATTGTCAATAAAAGTCTTTGACACTTATGAAATGCTTGTAATTATACTTCAGTATTCCATAGTAACATCTGAC
Source organism: Oncorhynchus mykiss (assembly GCF_057628025.1). Taxonomy (NCBI): domain Eukaryota; kingdom Metazoa; phylum Chordata; class Actinopteri; order Salmoniformes; family Salmonidae; genus Oncorhynchus; species Oncorhynchus mykiss. The sequence goes on along the minus strand of NC_143033.1, from coordinate 28,831,749 downwards.
AAAAATATCTAAAGACACTGAAGCAGCAGACTTTGTGAAAATGTATATTTGTGTCATTCTCTAAACTTTTGGCCACGACTGTACAGGGGGCTTCGGTACCGAGTCAGTGTGCAGGGGTACAGGCTAGTTGAGGTAATATGTACATGTAGGTGGGGGCGAAGTGACTGCATAGGTAACAAACAAACAGCAAGTAGCAGTAGTGTACAAAGGGGGGGGGGGGGGGGGGGGGGGTCAATGTAAATTGTCCTGTGGCGATTTTTATGATTTCTTCAGCTGTCTAATGGCTTTGGAGTAGAAGTTGTTGAGGAGCCTTTTGGTCCTAGACTTGGCGCTCTGGTACCACTTGCCATGCGGTAGCAGAGAACACAGTCTGTAACTTGGGTAACTGGAGTCTCTGACAATTTAATGGAATTTCATCTGACACTGCCTATTATATAGGTCCTGGATGGCAGGAAGCTTGGCTACAGTGATGTACTGGGCCGTTCGCACTACCCTCTGTAGCGCCTTACGATCAGATGCCGGGCAGTTGCCATACCAGGCGGTGATGCAACCAGATGCTCTTGATGGTGCAGCTGTAGAACCTTTTCAGGATCTGGGGACCCATGCCAAATCTTTTCAGGCTCCTGAGGGGGAAAATATTTGTTCGTGCCTTCTTCACGACTGTCTTGGTATTTTTGGACCATGATAGTTCGTTGGTGATGTGGACACAAAGGAACTTGAAACTCTCTACCTGCTCCACAACAGCCCCGTCGATGTTAATGGGGGCCTGTTCGGCCCGCCTTTTCCTGTAGCCCACGATCAGCTCCTTTGTCTTGCTCACATTGAGGGAGAGGTTGTTGTCCTGGCACCACACTGCCACTTCTCTGAACTCCTTCCTATAGGCCGTCTCATCGTTGTCTGTGATCAGGCCACTGTTGTGTCATCAGCAAACTTAATGATGGTGTTGGAATCGTGCTTGCCCAAACAGTCGTGGGTGAACAGGGAATACAGGAGGGGACTAAGTACACACCCCTGTGGAGCCCCAGTATTAAAAATCAGCGTGGCAGACGTGTTGTTGCCTACTCTTACCACCTGGGGGAGGCCCATCAGGATTTCCAGGATCCAGTTACAGAGAGAGGTGTTTAGTCTCAGAATCCTTACCTTAGTGATGAGCTTCACGGACACTAATGTGTTGAACGCTGAGCTGTAGTCAATGAACAGCATTCTCACATAGGTGTTCCTTTTGTCCAGGTGAGAAAGGGCAGTGTGGAGTGCGATTGAGATTACGTCATCTGTGGATCTTTTGGGGCAGTATGCGAATTGGAGTGGGTCTAGGGTGTCCGGGAGGATGCTGTTGATGTGAGCCATGACCAGCCTTTCAAAGCACTTCATGGCTACCGACGTGAGTGCCATGGGGCGGTAATCATTTAGGAGGTTACCTTTGCTTCCTTGGGCACAGGGACTATGGTGGTCTGCTTGAAACATGTAGGTATTACAGACTCGGTCAAGGAGAGGTTGAAAATGTCAGTGAAGATATTTGACAGTTGGTCCGCACATGTTTTGAGTACACGTCCTGGTAATCTGTCTGGCCCAACGGCTTTGTGAATGTTGACCTGTTTAAAGGTTTTGTTCACATTGGCTGCCGAGAGCGTTATCACACAGTCATCCAGAACAGCTGGTGCTCTCGTGCATACTTCAGTGCAGTTTTTTCCCTGGTTGCAAATTTTTCTCTGGTTGCACGTCAAATTTTGGTAAAACTGATTTAAGTTTGCCTGCTTTAAAGTCCCCGGCCACTAGGAGCTCCACTTCTGGGTGAGCATTTTCTTCTTTGCTTATGGCCTTATAGAGTTGGTTGAGAGCTGTCTTAGTGCCAGCTATGTAATGGTAAATAGATGGCTAAGAATAATAGAGATGAGGACTCTCTTGGTAGATAGTGTGGTCAACAGCTTATCATAAGGTACTCTACCTCAGGCGAGCAATACCTCGAGACTTCTTTAATATTCGACATTGCGCACCAGCTGTTATTGACAAAAAGACACACACCCCCACCCCTCGTCTTACCAGAGGTAGCGTCTCTGTTCTGCGTGATCCCGCCAGCTCTATTTTCTCAGTTTCTTCGTTCAGCCACATCTCAGTGAAACATAAGATGTTAGAGTTTTTAATGTCCCGTTGGTAGGATAATCTTAATAGTAGGTCATCAATTTTATTTTCCAACAATTGCACGTTAGCAAGGAGAATGGAAGGCATTGGGAGTTTGTTCACTCGCCTCCAAATTCTCAGAAGGATCACCGATCTGCGTCCCCTTTTCCGGCATCTTTTCTTCAAGCAAAAGGCGTGGATCTGGGCTTGTTCCAGTGAAAGCAGGATATCCTTCTCGTCGGACTCATTAACAGAAAAAGTTTATTTCAGTCCACGGTGAGTAATCGCTTTTCTGATGTCCAGAAGTTATTTTTGGTAATAAGAGATAGTAGCAGCAACATTATGTACACAATAAGTAAAAATGTAAGTTACGCAAAAAAAATAACAAAATTGCACAATTGGTTGGGAGAATGTAAAACGTCAGCCATGTTCTTCGGTGCCATCTCGTTCTTTGGTCAGGATCTCATTTTTCTAATGAGCAACAGAAAGTGGCACTATAAGGATTTCTAGCGAAACAAAGGTAACGAATCAACTGTCAAAATTGAGATCAACAGTGGCCTGGAGTGGTCTTGCTGATTAGGGGCGTTTCCGTCATTGCGCACATACAGTATAGGCCTACTGCGTCACCGTTCCGGCACCCACGCCCTTCTGGCACAAATAACTAAATTCCCCTGATTGACTTGATTTAGTTACACAGTTCAGCGATATTTTAGCCCTGATCTTGATAAGAAATCAGTTGTATTTAAAATAAACAGGAACAAATGGAATAAAAACAGTAGGCTACATCAACATTTACTTTCCATTTATACATTTATACAAAGTGTCGGGTAAATTGCCACAGTAGATATGCTTGGTAAATGAGGAAATACTTAATTTACATTGTACAGAATGCTTGTCAAATAGAGAGATCTCTCTTAGTCTGTTCAAAAAGGACTAAGTTGTCCTGTTAATACCGACCAGAGTGCGAACATATTTTGAAAGACTTAACAGGACTAAGGTAACACCGACATCATCTTTTAGGGAGCAGCAATGAAGTGACCAATAATGTGCGGGTGAATTTACAGCATATTGATGGTTTAACAAGACATCAGATTGCGATAATCTAGTGCACCGATCGTTTCAATAGGCCCCTTGTTATTTGATTATATTGCAGTACCTTCTGTATGCTACCTGTTAGCCTAGCCATTGTCACATAATGGAAGGTGTGAAAACTGATAATAGGCTGTTGTTTGTGTTTTCCTGGCTGATTTGGGTCATCAGTTGTTTGACAGATGTAGGCCTACTGTATAACGATAAACTTTCCTCCCGTGTGGATGCTCGCCCACGTTTTATAGTTAGGCTATGTATAATTTGTTAATATAGTTATGACCTTCGGTGTGGATGGCCCTTACATAGGTGAGATTTCCATTGCTAAGCTGTTATATTACAGGTACAATAGTATAGGCCTACTGTACTTTGATTTCATTATTTGAAGTCATCCTTCTTGGGATTTCAAAACCTGTATTGTGTGACTTTAATATTTCATTTTGTAAATCTGTCAAGATGTTTATGCATTGGAGCCTATCCAAAGACAATTTCGTTAAGCTGTGATTTGAACCCATGCCAACTCTGGCCAATGTGTGCCAGGGTCAGTAGATGTAAACGCTGGACCACACAGCTACTGAGGCCATCAATAAATTATTCTGCATATTGCTTGCCTTGAACATATAATAATAATAATACAAATAAAAAATATCCCTAATGAAAAAACATCTACCCCCTACAATTTATGATAATCCACATAAGAATTCACACAAGATGCACTGTAGCATAAACGTAGCCTGCGTGTACTCTACATAGGCTGCATTTACACAGGAAACCCAATTCTGATATTTTTGGACTTTTAACCAATCGCATTAGATCTTTTCACATCAGATCTGTTTCAGAGCTGATCTGAATGGTCAAAATACCAATTAGTGAAAAAAATATCAGAATTGGTCTGCCTGTCTAAACGCAGCCATAGGCTACTTGAACTGGTGCCGAGTGAACCTGCAGTCTAAATTACAATGCAGGTAGCTATGGTACTGCATTGTATACAAACACCGATTCCAGCTGCCCTCTGGTGGTAATTGTAAATATTAATTCCGATATTCAAATCCTCCTGATGCATGATATTTTTTTTCCTGCGACGAAACTGGTCAAATTAAGATCTGACAACTGTAAAAGGAGATTGTAGGGCTGTGTTTTACTAAATGGAGTCCATACATCAAGATGTACTGTCAGGATGTGCAGCTCCTGAGTGGTGCAATGGTCTAAGGCACTGCATCACAGTGCTAGAGACGTCACTACAGACCCTGGTTTAATCCCCGGCTGTATCACAAGCAGCTGTGATTGGGAGTCCCATAGGGAGGTGCACAATTGGCCGGTGTAGGCTGTCATTGTAAATTAGAATGTGTTCTTAAATGACTTGTCTAGTTAAATAAAGGTTAAATCATCCATGCTTGTCCAGAAATCCCTGTGATGTGAAGCCATGCAGTCAGGTGGTGGTGCAGGACAATGTGATAAAGATAAGCCCTCTTCATGGTTTATAAATTGATAAACAAAATGAGTCAAATTATTATACACAATTCTTGCAACAAATAGAATGTTATATAGGGGATACAACCATCCCACCTCTGCAGATTTTGCTGTGAAGAGACAGAATCATTAGATCACTTGTTCTGGTACTTGCTATATGTAGTTTGTTTTTGGTCCCAGGTTCAGGAATGGCTGAAAAATTGCAACATTTACTTGGAGCTAACTCTGCAAATAGCACTGCTGGGTGACTTGAAAAGTCATAGTCAATCGATCAATAATATAATAATACTCTTAGCAAATGTGTTTATATTTACTTTACAACCTGTAGAAACTATGAGAATATAAAGGTTCACAACTTTTGTGAAACAGCACAGTAGAAAAATATATGGCAGCTAGAACTGGATGGTCTTCACAGATAGATGGGAGGGGTTGAGGGTAGCTGAAGGCTGTTACTAAAAGCAAACAAAGGATAACTAATGTAAAACATACTGTCTGTGAAATGTATATAGTATGTATAAGCTGGAAGTAGAAGCCTAAATATTGTTGTCCATTAGTTTACTCCAATTAGGGGAGGGTGGCAGGGGAAATAATAAATAAGGGAAAAAAAGAAATAAATGTTTACCCCTTTTCCGTGGTATCCAATTGGTAGTTACAGTATTTTCTCATCCCTCAACTCCCGTATGGACTGGGTCAGGGAAAGGTCGAGGGCCGTGCATCCTCCGAAACACAACCCAACCAATCCACACTGCTTCTTGGCACAATGCCCAGTTAACCCAGATGCCAGCCACACCAATGTATCGGAGGAAACACTGTACACCTAGTGACCATGTCAGCATGCACTGCACCTGGCCCACCACAGGAGTCACTAGTGCATGATGGGACAAGACATTCCTGCTGGCCAAACCCTCCCCTAACCCAGACGAATCTGGGCCAATTGTGCACCGCCCCATGGGTCTCCCGGTCACGACCGGCTGCGACAGAACCCAGGACTTGAACCCAGAATCTCTGGTGGCACAGCTAGCCTTAGACCACTGCGCCACAAGGGAGGCCTGGAAAATAAATATTTGTTAAAATATATACAGTACCAGTCAAAGGTTTGGACACACCTACTCATTCATGGGTTTTTCTTTATTTTTTACTATTTTCTACATTGTAAAATAACTGTAAAGCCATCAAAACTATTAAATAACACATATGGAATCATGTAGCAACCAAAAAAGTGTTAAACAAATTAAAATATATTTGAGATTTGAGATTCTTCAAAGTAGCCATGATAGCTTTGCACACTCTTGGCATTCTCTCAACCAGCGTCATGAGGTAGTCATTCATGTCTTCACTATTATTCTACAATGTAGAAAATAGTACAAAATTAAGAAAAACCCTTGAATGAGTAGGTGTGTCCAAACTTTTGACTGTTACTGTACAGTGGGGAGAACAAGTATTTGATACACTGCCAATTTTGCAGGTTTTCCTACTTACAAAGCATGTAGAGGTCTGTAATTTTTATCATAGGTACACTTCAACTGTGAGAGATGGAATCTAAAACAAAAATCCAGAAAATCACATTGTATGATATTTAAGTAATTAATTTGTATTTTATTGCATGACATAAGTATTTGATCACCTACAAACCAGTAAGAATTCCGGCTCTCACAGACCTGTTCGTTTTTCTTTAAGAAGCCCTCCTGTTCTCCACTCATTACATGTATTAACTGCACCTGTTTGAACTCGTTACCTGTATAAAAGACACCTGTCCACACACTCAACCAAACAGACTCCAACTTCTCCACAATGGCCAAGACCAGAGAGCTGTGTAAGGACATCAGGGAAAAAATTGTAGACCTGCACAAGGCTGGGATGGGCTACAGGACAATAGGCAAGCAGCTTGGTGAGAAGGCAACAACTGTTGGCGCAATTATTAGAAAATGGAAGAAGTTCAAGATGGCGGTCAATCACCCTCGGTCTGGGGCTACATGCAAGATCTCACCTCATGGGGCATCAATGATCATGAGGAAGGTGAGGGATCAGTCCAGAACTACACGGCAGGACCTGGTCAATGACCTGAAGAGAGCTGGGCCCACAGAAAGAAAAGAAAACCATTAGTAACACACTACGCCGTCATGGATTAAAATTCTGCAGCGCACCCAAGGTCCCCCTGCTCAAGCCAGCGCATGTCCAGGCCCGTCTGAAGTTTGCCAATGACCATCTGGATGATCCAGAGGAGGAATGGGAGAAGGTTATGTGGTCTGATGAGACAAAAATAGAGCTTTTTGGTCTAAACTCCACTCGCCGTGTTTGGAGGAAGAAGAAGGATGAGTACAACCCCAAGAACACCATCCCAACCGTGAAGCATGGAGGTGGAAACATCATTCTTTGGGGATGCTTTTCTGCAAAGGGGACAGGATGACTGCACCGTATTGAGGGGAGGATGGATGGGGCCATGTATCGTGAGATCTTGGCCAACAACCTCCTTCCCTCAGTAAGAGCACTGAAGATGGGTCGTGGCTGGGTCTTCCAGCATGACAACGACCCGAAACACACAGCCAGGGCAACTAAGGAGTGGCTCCGTAAGAAGCATCTCAAGGTCCTGGAGTTGCCTAGCCAGTCTCCAGACCTGAACCCAATAGAACATCTTTGTTAGGGAGCTGAAAGTCCGTATTGCCCAGCGACAGCCCCAAAACCTGAAGGATCTGGAGAAGGTCTGTATGGAGGAGTGGGCCAAAATCCCTGCTGCAGTGGGTGCAAACCTGGTCAAGAACTACATGAAACGTATGATCCCTGTAATTGCAAACAAAGGTTTCTGTACCAAATATGAAGTTTTGCTTTTCTGATGTATCAAATACTTATGTCATGCAATAAAAGGCAAATTCATTCATAAAAAATCATAAAATGTGATTTTCTGGATTTTTGTTTTAGATTCCGTCTCTGACAGTTGAAGTGTACCTATGATAAAAATTACAGACCTCTACATGATTTGTAAGTAGGAAAACCTGCAAAATCGGCAGTGATTCAAATACTTGTTCTCCCCACTGTATATATTTTCCCAAAAATATGGGGGATTTCTAAATTATGCAGACAATTACACTAGTAGAAGCCACAATTTATCTGCAATATTAAAGGTGATCTAGCCCCTAAAAAATAAAAACAAAATATAGATAAGCCCTCCTACAGACCATCACTGTGATGAATGTTAAAATACACCCCTGGCACTCTCTGCCATTCTCCGTAACACTCCCTCTCTCTCCCTCCTCTCTCTCAATATTTTTCTCCACTATCTCCCTCTCTTTGTCCCTCAAACACCAGCATTGTGCTCCTCCTCTGCCCTGCCTGTGCCTCCATCTCTCCTTCCTTCTAAACCGAAACTACAGTTTTCTTTCCTTTTCTTTCCCTCTATCTCATTCTCTCATTAGATGTTAATGACAGGTCTTATATGCAGTCTTTGGCTGGCTTTAAAGTCCAATTATCCTCCAAGGTTAGCGAGAGCTCACTGATCCTGCGGTCCATGGAGAATATCTCTTCTCTTTTGAAGAAGGGGAGGTGCACTGTACCATTTCAAATATCAAACGTTACTCATTTTTTAAATGTCACACATCTTTGCTAATAATAACACTTCACTGTCTAAAGTATTACTGACAACCATGATCATCACTCTCTACCCTCTCTCAGCCAGAAGAGGACTGGCCACCCCTCAGAGCCTGGTTCCTATCTTGGTTTCTTCCTACGTATGTATGATCTTAATTTGAGACAGTTTGCTACAGCAGGAAAATAATCCTGCAGCAACATAAAATGTGAATTATTATGTGGATTATAATTCATGGACATTGTTGTAGGAGATGATGCATTTTTCGTTAGGGCAAATCAATTCTGACATTTCAGAGTGGAAATTCTACATTTTAGAAGCCTTTTTTAAAACTCAAATACACGGCAAGTTTGCATTTTCTATTTCTTATTTTCAAAATAAGATCCTACATCTGGTTCCTTCCTTTTCTATGCATGTTTTTCCTAGTCACTGTAACGGCCGATTTCCTCTTTGTCTGAAGAGGAGTAAGGATCGGACCAAGATGCAGAGTGGTAAGTGTTCATGGCGATATTTTAATAAAGACAAAATGAACACTCGAACAAAAACAATAAATGATAACGTGAAATCTACAAAAACCGAAACAGTACCATGTGGCGACAAACACTCACACGGAAACAAACACCCACAAACCAACAGTGAAACCCAGGCTACCTAAGTATGATTCTCAATCAGAGACAACTAACGACACCTGCCTCTGATTGAGAACCATACTAGGCCGAAACAGAAACCAAACATAGAAAAACAAACATAGACTGCCCACCCCAACTCACGCCCTGACCATACTAAACAAAGACAAAACAAAGGAAATAAAGGTCAGAATGTGACAGTCACTCTGCTTCTGCATCTGCATTGCTTGCTCTTTGGGGTTTTAGGCTCGGTATCTGTATAGCACTTTGTGACAACTGCTGATGTAAAAAGGGATTTATAAAATAAAATTCATTGATTGAGATAAGGAACCCTACTCAATGGGATAATAGAAGAAGAACACTATGGAA